>NW_021853674.1:70914-78354 GCF_003651465.1 Formica exsecta
CCCCCCGTTGCTCTTCGTTCGGGTCGTGTCGCGACTACATAATGCGCCATTTGCATAACACAATTGCGCGTTACAGTCACGCAAGACGACGCTGCCCCCGCGCGTCCATTCGGCTCTGCGTGTTGTAATAACACAAAATAACAATGCATTATAGTAATCATATTAAATTGCAGCTGTAACTTAGCTTGCCTTTTTGCCTATTTCGAGACGCGGCTGCGCCGCGTGTTTCGCGTGACGAGTTACGACGTGATATCCCTTTTCTTTCTCATTTGTCGTTAATTTACGCGGGTTATTTTCTCGAAATCTTAGTCAAAAATAATGCGAGAAATTTTTTTTAACCAACTACATCTCACGATATTCTGTTATAATATATATGTCGTAGCCAGATTACATAATCCGATATTTTATAAAACGTCTAGGCATTTTATAAAGTGCGGCCACATTCTCTAATCATGGTTGAAAATGAAATATTTTACAATCTGATTAAGAATTTTAGTTTTTTTATAAAACACTAACAAGCTACCTACCATATTGTCAAACGCAACGATTTGTACGATTTTTTATAAAATGTCTAGACGTTTTATAAAACGACGGATTATGTAATCTGATTACGATATATATAATAATTATTTGGAATAATCTGTGCATCTCTCTCTAGGTATATATATTTTATTTTATATTCTAATTATTATTAATTATTATTAATATTCACAATCTCTCTAGTCGCATGATAATTTGCGATCGCAGGCATCTTGTTAAGAATTACATAAATGATCGAGAGATGATTCCTCGCGAACAAACTGCGAGAAACGTCTTCGTGAACATTCGCGAGAACAAAAGTTGTGCCTTGGCGCGAATATACTCTCACACGCCACTATATCAAGAACGTTTCTCGTGTATCCCGTGAACAGACCGAGTAAATCATGAACGGTCCTTAGAATTCAGAGCCTGGTACTCTTGAGATCGGTGCGGAGAAAAGAGTATTTCTTGGTGAGCGGTGCCAAAGATTTTTTTCTTTCTCTGACTTCTTCATCCTTGTCTGTATATTTTTTTATTCCAATCTCACCCTGTGACAAAATATTTTTTTTTTTTTTTAATTTTTACTAACGAAATCAGGAAATGATAAACACACATTCGGTGATAAAATTTTCTATATATAATTAATTTCTTATCTCTATTCTATGTCAATAAATTATTATTTCAAGTTTTCAATATTTGATCTCATAATTAACTATTAATCAAATAATTAATTACAATAGGTATACATTTACATTTTGCATGCATATATTCTTATATATTATATATATATTCTTTTTTCTTAGATTATCTAGTTCCTTATTTTTAAGAATTGCTCGTTATGCCATCGCGTATTATCTCACGTTCCATCGTACTTCTCTGCGTGCTTTCGCAATCACGTTAAAATTCTTCCGTGATCTCAGCTCTTCGGATCCCCCGTTTGCTTCGTTAGCATACGTTAATTTGTTGTTAATTAATATAGTGGCAATTACTTGACATTTCTTCGCTTTATATACAATAATCCGGAGGATCAACAAAGCTAAATTTCTCTCGTTATCTTTCGCGCATCTTTCTCGTTATATACCACTTTGTATATCCGAAGAATGTGTTTGCCACGCATGTGCGAACATGCGTTGCGAGGGTGGTGCCAAGTTACATGACAATCTTTCGCCGCATCGTCGTTTTTTATCTTACTGCTTCGCGGTCTTTCTGCGATAATATTATGCAATGGAAATGCATAAATTAAGTAAATTATAAAGTGCGTAAACCATAAGTGCGCATACGCAACATGCATAAATTAGGCAAATGCATAGTTACTTAGGGTGTAACTCAGTAATCAACTGTAAATCCTTTTATGAGTAACATGAGAAAGAAAGAGAAAGAGAAAGATTTAGTACGAAAAGTAATCTCCAACTTTTAAGACGCGACTTTGTTGATTAAAAATATCTGGGTAGATTTAGGTCTTCTATTCAATTTTCTAACAAAACTGCGCGAGTTAAATTCCAACTTTCATATATTTTCTTATACTGAGTCGTGGAAAGCCATTTTCGAGAACATTAATTAAAAGTAACTAAGATTTAACTGATTTCTTTTTCTTTCAGAAAAATAGAACAAGAAAATAGCAGAGATTCAGTTAAACTTTGATTAAAGTTAGCTAATGTTTTTGCTAACAGACTATAATAGCATACGTATTGTCACAAATAAAGAAAATAAAATAAAGTCAATTTTATACAATAAAATCGATCTTGCACAGGATCTTCTTATCCAGAAAGTTTTTAAAAAATTCATTTTATATTAGTAATATATGTGTAGATCATCTTTTATAGTATTTATATAAAATAATAATATAAAATAAAAGTTTCTATTATATGTGACGAAATGAGATAGAAGAGAGAAAATAAACGAGAATGATTGAGATTTAATTAATAGAGGAAATGCAATACGAGAGCTTGAAGTTGTTTTCACGGCTATTTGTATGAAGGAACGAGTTTCAAATCCGCATATTTATGAAGAAGTTCGTAGAAATAAATAAAAAGCCGAAAGGTATTGCTCTGATGCACGAAAGGACATAACGTACAATTCGCCCGGCGATTCTCTCTGACAGTGAACTCTCAGAAGCGTGACATTGTCAGGGATCGTATTGCATGGTACGCTCATCTTCCGTGACCGTGGTTCGCAGTGATTGCACGCTTAGTCAGTCAGGGTTCGCTGAATTTAAACCGGTACGATGCAATGATAGATACAATCAGTAGGCTACCTCAAACCATCGATTAAGCAATTTTTCAATTCAAAACCTAAATGAAATAATTCTTTTCTCGTCTTCTCCGCACTGTTCGTTGATAAATTATAGTAATTCGAAATGTGTACATATTAGTGTATTATCTCTTCTGTATTATCTCAATTTTTAATCAAGCAAACGCAATCTTTTATTAAAATAATAAGTATTAATAAGTAAAGCTAAATACTTTTAAGATCTCGAATGTGTAAACAATAGTGTTGATAATGTTTTTATCGATGAAATCGAAAAATATATAAAAATTAAATTGTCTGTTAGTACACTATACAAAAATACATTTTCAAATATCACTAGAATACCGTATAAATGTCGCAAGAAATATTTAGAGACAAAATTTAGAGATCGAAATCGTGATATAAGAAATGTACTCGCGCTCACATTTCAAACATCTAGAATATTTTACTCGATCTTTTCGTAAACAAAGATCGCGTTTTTTGCAAGCCGGTCGAGCACGCACAATACAAGGCACTCGCCAGAGAAGGAAGCGAAAGGCAAGACCGAGACGAACGACGGAGCGTCGTCGGCAAGAGTCGACGACCTCCGTGGCCGCAGGTTGCACCTGCATCACCTGTCGGACCCTGCCTTCGCGCTTTCGCGGTAGAATCGCTCGTACGGCGAACCCCGATCCCCGACGAAAAAAAGCCGTCAGCCCATCTGCGGCAGAATCCGGTATGGAACACCGTGCGAACGAATGCGCCGTGCGTTGCAGCGTGAAATTCTCGAATTTGCAAATTCCACGAACTCTTTTAGACTTTTTGGAATAATACGCGAAAGAGAGGTGCAGCTGTGCGAGGCAAGAAGCTCCTCGGCTATGCTTCTCAGGTTGTTCGTTTCTCGGACGAACGCTGGATATAGTAGCGGGCGGCTCGAATTTCGGCTTAGATAAGCAACGTAAAATTTTCGTGATTTTAGCAGGATTTGCTTTTGCTGTTGCCTTCGTCAACAGAATTGTTAAATTAATACGATATTTTTATAAAAGATAAAAAAACGTCCTTTTTCTCTAATATTACATATCTTTATAAGACGGTCTCCAACAAAGCGTTCGTATAAGTCTACTTAATATTAATTAAAGATTAAAATTCTATCTAATCTTGGTACTAAATGTCTATTATTTATTCAGGCTTATAAAACTTAAAAAAAAAAAAATTAGGTCTTCTATTCAATTTTCTAACAAAACTGCGCGAGTTAAATTCCAACTTTCATATATTTTCTTATACTGAGTCGTGGAAAGCCATTTTCGAGAACATTAATTAAAAGTAACTAAGATTTAACTGATTTCTTTTTCTTTCAGAAAAATAGAACAAGAAAATAGCAGAGATTCAGTTAAACTTTGATTAAAGTTAGCTAATGTTTTTGCTAACAGACTATAATAGCATACGTATTGTCACAAATAAAGAAAATAAAATAAAGTCAATTTTATACAATAAAATCGATCTTGCACAGGATCTTCTTATCCAGAAAGTTTTTAAAAAATTCATTTTATATTAGTAATATATGTGTAGATCATCTTTTATAGTATTTATATAAAATAATAATATAAAATAAAAGTTTCTATTATATGTGACGAAATGAGATAGAAGAGAGAAAATAAACGAGAATGATTGAGATTTAATTAATAGAGGAAATGCAATACGAGAGCTTGAAGTTGTTTTCACGGCTATTTGTATGAAGGAACGAGTTTCAAATCCGCATATTTATGAAGAAGTTCGTAGAAAGAAATAAAAAGCCGAAAGGTATCGCTCTGATGCACGAAAGGACATAACGTACAATTCGCCCGGCGATTCTCTCTGACAGTGAACTCTCAGAAGCGTGACATTGTCAGGGATCGTATTGCATGGTACGCTCATCTTCCGTGACCGTGGTTCGCAGTGATTGCACGCTTAGTCAGTCAGGGTTCGCTGAATTTAAACCGGTACGATGCAATGATAGATACAATCAGTAGGCTACCTCAAACCATCGATTAAGCAATTTTTCAATTCAAAACCTAAATGAAATAATTCTTTTCTCGTCTTCTCCGCACTGTTCGTTGATAAATTATAGTAATTCGAAATGTGTACATATTAGTGTATTATCTCTTCTGTATTATCTCAATTTTTAATCAAGCAAACGCAATCTTTTATTAAAATAATAAGTATTAATAAGTAAAGCTAAATACTTTTAAGATCTCGAATGTGTAAACAATAGTGTTGATAATGTTTTTATCGATGAAATCGAAAAATATATAAAAATTAAATTGTCTGTTAGTACACTATACAAAAATACATTTTCAAATATCACTAGAATACCGTATAAATGTCGCAAGAAATATTTAGAGACAAAATTTAGAGATCGAAATCGTGATATAAGAAATGTACTCGCGCTCACATTTCAAACATCTAGAATATTTTACTCGATTTTTTCGTAAACAAAGATCGCGTTTTTTGCAAGCCGGTCGAGCACGCACAATACAAGGCACTCGCCAGAGAAGGAAGCGAAAGGCAAGACCGAGACGAACGACGGAGCGTCGTCGGCAAGAGTCGACGACCTCCGTGGCCGCAGGTTGCACCTGCATCACCTGTCGGACCCTGCCTTCGCGCTTTCGCGGTAGAATCGCTCGTACGGCGAACCCCGATCCCCGACGAAAAAAAGCCGTCAGCCCATCTGCGGCAGAATCCGGTATGGAACACCGTGCGAACGAATGCGCCGTGCGTTGCAGCGTGAAATTCTCGAATTTGCAAATTCCACGAACTCTTTTAGACTTTTTGGAATAATACGCGAAAGAGAGGTGCAGCTGTGCGAGGCAAGAAGCTCCTCGGCTATGCTTCTCAGGTTGTTCGTTTCTCGGACGAACGCTGGATATAGTAGCGGGCGGCTCGAATTTCGGCTTAGATAAGCAACGTAAAATTTTCGTGATTTTAGCAGGATTTGCTTTTGCTGTTGCCTTCGTCAACAGAATTGTTAAATTAATACGATATTTTTATAAAAGATAAAAAAACGTCCTTTTTCTCTAATATTACATATCTTTATAAGACGGTCTCCAACAAAGCGTTCGTATAAGTCTACTTAATATTAATTAAAGATTAAAATTCTATCTAATCTTGGTACTAAATGTCTATTATTTATTCAGGCTTATAAAACTTAAAAAAAAAAAAAAATTGACGGCTTTCTTTATTTGTTTGATATTTTAGAAGTTAAGAATTATTGTCTCGATTTTTTCTTCATTGAGGAAATCTAGATTAGACAAAGAATCTCCAGATATACATGATAGAATTGATGTGACACTTTTTACAAGATTTTTTTTCACTTTTTAATAAAATAAAGTTCTAATTCTGCAATATGAATGTTCTTGCAACTGCATGTTGCGAGGAAATGCAAGTTATGTAAATTTGTAACGACTATTCGGAGAGTTCTTCCCTGCTGCTTCGTATTCAAATGTGCGAAAAACGCTGTTCGAAGCCGAGTATTTGCAATATAAAGCAAAACGTGCAACGTTAAATTCTGAAATAAATCCACATCAAGCATATGTAGGGGATATGTAAAAAATATTTACGCGGAATCGTACTTTTATCGTGAAAGTTATGCTCGTCTATTTTTATAGATACGCAAACTCTTCCTTTTTATATACACACACACACACATATAAAAATAATATTATATACATATAAATTTATATATCTAGTAAAAAGTTTCTTTGCTATAAAAATTCAAAAATTTATAAATAATATCAGATATTTAACGGATAATAACGGTGTGCTCGATTTTTCTGTCCGCGAGACTTGAACGGTATATATCGTGTCGTGTCCTGATATACTTTTGCCGTTGATATTTCGGATCACATTATTCAAGACAGGTTTTTAACTCTCGTTCATTTTTCAACTTCCTGCATTTTAATCGCATTGAAATTACGAAGGTGACTTCTCCTTCTGAGAAACACGAAAGAGAGAGAGAGAGAGAGAGATGAGAAAATTTTTAAATTTGTTTGATCATATATATATTCTGTTTCCACGAAAATTACACTGATCGACAAAATGAGACCTTTTTTTTGCCTGAAGTTTTATCAAGTCATTTCTGGTAGATTTTTTAGCGCTGGTGACGAATCTGGCCGTAAAAATGGCGTATCACGTCATACTTATACTTTATCATAAAGTATAAGTTTTGAGCTTCATTTTGAGTTATCGCTGCTTTCTGCACGTCCTCGAAAAATATTGACGTGATACGCCATTTTTACGGCCAGATTCATAATCAGTGCTAAAAAATCTAGCAGAAATGACTTGATAGAACTTAAGGAAAATTTGATATTGAATAATGTTATCTGAAAATCAATTGATATAAAACCTATCGACGTTAATTGTTTATTTGTACGTATCTTTCGAAAGGATCAAAAGACACAGCGGAGTTAAACGTGAAAATTGCTCGTCTTATCATCAGAAACGGCAATTGCCGCAAAACGTGGTTAGCTACAGGAGAAATTATACGCTTCGAGCAACGCACCGCCTAATTGTCCATCCAATGAAGGCGAGGTCATCGCGATCTCACGTTAGTCGCTCTTCCATTTCCGCGAGAAAATGAGAAAGGGCGCTGAGCACTTTCCACGAGGCCTCAAACGGCAACGCGACTAGCCAGCCGATCGCAAGATCGGCGGCGAGCGA
>NW_021853674.1:78724-88478 GCF_003651465.1 Formica exsecta
CGGAAGATCGGCGGCGAGCGAGTTCACTACGTTAATTAACCCCTATAATTGGTTACGTGCCAGCCGAAGCCCAGACAAGCTATCTCTCTTATGGGGAACTTTTTAACCTCCCTTTAATTTAGATAGCGACATACATATATCTCATAAGTCGGAACTAACTATGCGTCGAATTACTGTTAACAACATTCAAGAAACGACGTTAATTTTTGTGATTCAGATTTTTAGCATCCTCGAAGAAGTCTGATTAAGGGGGTCGTTTGAACCTTCGGAAAATGAGTACATTTTCTAGATTTTTTTGCAGCGCAACGATTTGATAAAAACTTTTTATTACAATATTAATACAATATTATTAAGTAGTTAAATAAAAATTTTCAGCTTTAAGTGGTTGCATAGTGTGCATGAAAATGTTTGTTTATCATATCCGAAATTAAAAATACAAGTTTTTTTTTATTAAATATATTAATAGCTATCTGTTATCTAAGCGTTTTTTCAAAATTTTTAAAGATAAAAATATGATGGCATTTAAAAAATATTTTTTAAAAAAAGATCCATCTTTTTTGTTTATAACAAGAAAATGGGAAATCGGATTAAAAAAGGCTTCGTTTACAGATGCGGAATCTTATTAGGAACTCGCATGCACAATTTGAAGTCAATCCGTCGAACATAGCCCGAGTTTTCATGCATGAAAATATAAATCTGCAAATATGTGCATAATTAAAAAAAAAAAAAAAATTTTTAGGCTGAAAATTTTTATTTAAATACTTAATAATATTGTAAAAGATAAAAAGTTTTTATCAAATCGTTGCGGTGCAAAAAAAATCTAGAAAATGTACTTATTTTTCGAGAGTTCAAACAGGTATACCCCCTTAAAATTGATATTCACGAGTCTTACAGTTAAAATACATAGATGGGCATAAAGTGCAATTGAAATAGAAATGCAGATAAATTGCTTATATTTTTATAAATTGTTTAATAAATTTAATATTGTTATAAGTGCTTGACTATCATATGGTCAAACCCGGATACCTCGTACGGTACCTCCTCTCGCGTAGAATCCTACCACGTTGAATATTTTCGACGTAATAACGAAGGTATGCCCGTCTCCTTCCGTTGCGCCGCAGAAAATTGTTGAAGGTCTCGTTCGAAGGGCTCAAAGCAACGGAATTTTCGCGAAGCGCATTCACGAGGACATACATTCCGTACACGTAGATGCACTTCGTATGCAAGTTTCGTCGCCGGTTGGACCACCGTGTCGCGTCGCGCCGTCAGCCTCTTTATTTCGAAAATTCCGCGTTCCTTGCCACGGAATAATGGCTCGGTCGTACCGACGATTCATCCACGAATGAATCCTCCCCCCACTCATTGCGGCGGACTTGAGCAAAGTACACCCCTCGCATCGCGCCGATGAGAACGTCGGGAATATTACATTCCTCATTAACGCTAACAAAACAGACTTTTAATTAAAAAAGGTACGACTAAATGCGCGCCGAAATAAAACTTCTTTCTTTAAAAGTTTTTTTTTTATATTCTTTTGAACTTTTTATCCATTAAAATCTTTTCCGATGAAATTCGTATGCGAATTCGTAATTGATCAGTTTTTATTGCGCTTGCCTTGGTTCCTGAAATTCATTAATATATAATTAAAATCAGCTCGCAAAACATTTTAATAACGGCACATTAAATAATTTATAAACAATTTGATATATTTTATCTCGTGTGCATATGATCGATTGTGGATATTTGAATTTAATTCAACAGAATTATTTACATACTGGTTATGATTTTATTTTATTTACGAGACGCGTTAATTATTTACGATTGCTATTGATATCGTATAAATAGGTCCTTCGAAAACTCTACGCGAGAATCGATCGAAGGATGAGATTGAACGTTAATTGGCCGTTTCAGACGTCGTTGAAGCATGTCGTCGTCGTCGTCGTCGTCGTCGATTGGTATAATCGTTGACCCATTGTCGTTCTCTATTAGATTAAAGGGTGTCAGTGCGCGATACTAATCAGTGGTGCTCAAAGGAGGACGCAACGGTACCGTGACAGCCGATATTCTCGGAAAATCTCGCTTCGTGAGTTGCCACGATGGAAACGCAAGGGCTATTGTTTCGGCATCAAGTGATATTTACCGCTAAGCGACGTTTGCCGCCGCGCCCGGTTCCGAAATAATTGAATAATTCAGACAGCCTCGGGTCGCGCCAGTTCACCGTACATCAAGTAGACACAAAGGAATTTTCGAGGTTCTCTTTAATGAATATACATATAAGAGATGCAAAGATAATTTATTAATCTTAATTTGCAAATAAATTTAGTTTTTATAATATTGATTAAAATTTTTTTTTTTTAATTTTATAAGACTATTCAATAGTTTTTTACACTTTTTTGTCCAGATAATATTTTAATGATTATAATAACCGTGGAATTTGATTTTACTGTCGTCAACTACGTTGCAGGCATTTCGGGTTCGCGTTTCTGCGATCACGAAGGTAATAGGCCTTTTAAGTAAGCTGACCGCACGAATATTTCATCCCTTAGTGATCTGTCAGCGATCCCTGTGATGTTCTCAAAAGCAAGCTTTCACCTTTCGTGCGGGGAGTGGCAGTTCTCATCCGGCCCGAGCACTCAAATCAAATTCTCGCCGCTTAATGCGCCGTCAGATCCCGCCTCGCCGGCGCGTCGCCCGCTTCGGGAATCACGTCGACGTCCGTCAGGTCGGTTTATTGCATTTTCCGGCAAGATTTCGTCTCGTTTTCACGGTTTGTTTCGTCTCCCCCTTTGTATATGCGTATCCACGGGGCACATGGTCCGCGATTTTCACGGCGCGTCGGCGACGTTTCTTCCTCTTCTTCTTCTTCTTCGGTCGCTCGCTCGCGTCTCGTCGTCGGCACGAGACGAGATATTCTCGCAACTTCTGACACTTCTCTCGCCGAGGCACGACTCTCTCACAATATTCCCCTGTCCTTTGCCCATTTTTGCTTCCTTCCTTCCTTCCTTTCTTCCTTCCTTTCTTCGTTGCTTCCTTCCGTCGTGTCGACTCCGCTACAAAGAGTGTCTCGTCACGATTTCTCTCGTCGTCGAGCCGACTTTTTCCACCCCGCGTACTCTCTTTTCTTTAACCCTCCGCCCCGTTGCGTTAAATGGAATCAATTTACTCTGCACGCTTCAAGAAAACTCTCAGTCATAACTCCGTCATGAGAACTCGACCGTGGTTAAATCCTTACTTATGATTTATAGGATTAAATATTAAAGATAATACAACACATGACAACATACACGTTGCTATTATATATATGGCTCATCCTATATACTTTGAAAGTTAGCAGCGCCACGTTTTTTAATTAAAATTTTTTAATTTTTTTTTATTTGTATTAATTTTTAATTGTTGTACAAATTTTTAATTTTTTGTATTAATTTTTGTATTAATTTTTTATTTTATGTATTTTTTGTTTTGTATTATTGGATATATTTTTTCTTTTAATATTGGAAATCAATAAATTTTATTTCTATAGCATAAATTTTTATTTAGAAAGCGCAATTTTTTAATATCATTATTTTTATTAAGAAATTAAAATAGCTATTTTGTACAACTTTTTTTGTTAAAATATTTGTATAAGTCTTTATTTTCAATAATCTAAAATAATACTATTTTGTATAGATTAAATTAAAGTAACACTGTTTTATAAATACATATAACAGTTTTTCATAATTGACGCGTGTACTTGGCGCCTTTTTTTTACCTTTATATTTTATTAAACGTTTTGTTTTGTACTCTTCCTATTTTTGCTATGTTTGCTTTTTGAACCAGAAAACAATTTCATCGTTTCATCGATGTCGCCAACACGCGTTGCTCGTTTTAGAGCTTCCTGCTGGCGCGACGCTACAAGTCGAGGATAATCTTCTCGTCGTAAAGAGAGAGAGAGAGAGAGAGAGAGAGAGAAAGAAAGAGCTACGACGAGCCAGGAAGAATGTTATTCGCCGCGGGGGGGGGGGTCTCGCTACCGTTTTGCCGGGGCAGATTTATGTAGCAAATATTTGCAAGACGAGCCGCGCGCCACGCCGGTTCCACCCTTAATGGATTAGTCGCCGTGCGTCGTTGACTTCGTTTCTCATTTTTTCACTGGCGCCATGTATCGCCACGCGAACAGTCGTTTCAATTCTCCTGAAAGCCTCCGGTTTTGTCTACTCGGACGGATCCTGTTTCCGTCGATACGCTCGCGATTCGGACGATGATTTAAGACACTCATCGATATCGCGAAATGGAGTCCGCTGGATGAAAAAGTGAATCGAAACGCGCCGATCGTGACGTCAATCGAGGGGTAACCCACGTCGGGTGAAAAATTATCCGCGGTATGATTTGAAAAGTACTAGGAAATATATCCCGGCACAATTTTCTAGATACGAGATAATTGGCAATCAGCGAAGACCGATCGTTTCACCGTCAGGTAGAGTCTCGCGCATTCACGAGGAAAGAATTAATTCGGGCGTCGTGCCCGAGCGAAAAGAGCGAGAAGGAATCGGTCGGACGGGCAGACGACGTATAATTACTTTCTCGAAACAAATTCTCCTCGCGAAAATACGCTCGTCTCCGGCGCTTGTGCACCGGCAATTACCCGCCGTTTTGTACTTGTTACGAACGTCGAATCGGGCAACGGGCGCGGCTCCTCGCGACTCCGGTATATATCGCGCACAACAGCGAGAGACTTGTTAACCGGAAATTGAAGGTCGAGTCGGAGACAGCGGCCGTTTGTGCCTGGCGATGCTTCGAAAAAGAAGGGTCGGGATAAACGAGTTAAGTCGAGGCGAGGGGCCAATCTCTGCCAGGCGCCGTGTCTGTCCAGATTGGGCGTCGAAGAAACGGAAGAAGGAAACGCGAATCATGCTACGATAACGCATTTGGCGCGCCGACTCCGATTTAATTGCACGTCTTGCCCGGTACTTGTGTTAAATTTCTCTTCGTTTGGAATAAATTCTGAAATTTTACATACTCTGAGACGATGCATTTTTTTCTTTTTTTTTTTTTTTTTTTGCGTATATATTTAACATTTTAAATAAAGGAATATTATAACGATATTGCTACGTTTTCAAATGAAGCTTTAATCTTTAATATCATGAATGCATAACAAGATCATATTCGGTTAAGTCGGAGGAAGACAAGTTAAGAAAGAATAACGATCTATTTAAAATAATTTATGCGTAAATTACTATTGTTTAATTAAGGTCACCTCTGTTAGCCATCTCATTGATCGGAGAAGAAATATTATTTTTTTAATCTTTTATACTTTTTAATTTAATACACTACTTGTTCTCTTAGAGAGCTCTTTTGAAGCACTTTTGAAGCACTCGCGAAGATACGTTCGCGCTCCTAAGCTGAGAATAATAAACGCGCATTACCGCTCTTTTCTTGTCGCTGCTAATCCAATTTCAAGCGTAAAAGCTCTTTACCGTGACATGAAAAGAACACGAAACTAAAAACGCTTCTCGAGCATTCCCTCTCTCGGCGATATAATAAGCGACGCATATCGCAAGAAATAAATTCGCTTAAAACGTGTTATGTCGTAAAACGACAAGATGAATGATATTAGCTCGGTCCTCTCTACTCGGGTAAACTGGCATCTGTTCTTGCCATCTTGTAACATGATTTTCGCAGACTCAAACGTCTGTCTCCCTTGTTTACTTCTCATCCTATTCGACGATCGTCGGTAATATTATTCGCGAAATGGATCGTTTTTATGCGCGCACACGAGGTTGCTTAATCCCCTTTTGCTCCCCTCTTCTCCTTTTCCAAAAAAGAGAGTTGTATGGTAATACGACGTACATACGTGTAATATCGCGGAAAAAAACTAACTTTGCACACGATGCATATTCCATTAAGCGACTTAAAAAGCTGGAGTTTTGGTGCGCTCTTCTATCTATCTCTCTCTCTATCTCTCTCTCTCTCTCTCTCTCTCTCTCTCTCTCTCTCTCTCTCTCTCTCTTCGGCGACGGCGATGTCGCGGTTCCCGCTTCTTAATCTGATAATCTGAGAGGAAAAAAATTGTCTTCCATACATAACCACTTAGGGACGACGCGCATGGCATTTCCTTAAGCTTCTCTCCCCCGGCGGATACCTCGCGTGCCTTCCAATACGCATTCTTCATCGCCCACCGCCACGCATTCCGCTTAGTCGACCGATTAATTACGTGCTCGCTGTGTCCCCCTTGCAGATTGCATGATTCGCTGACGCGGCGCGTAAATGTGAAAACTTTGGCGCGTCTCTTCTCAATTCATTCGGTGCTTTAATCACAGTTTCGCGATAGGATCACGATCTAAACAGATAGTGATATGCTAGAACGGCAGTTTTGATTTGAAGATCGACGCGACGGCGATGTCGCGGTTCCCGCTTCTTAATCTGATTTCGGGCGAGGAAAAAAATTGTCTTCCATACATAACCACTTAGGGACGACGCGCATGGCATTTCCTTAAGCTTCTCTCCCCCGGCGGATACCTCGCGTGCCTTCCAATACGCATTCTTCATCGCCCACCGCCACGCATTCCGCTTAGTCGACCGATTAATTACGTGCTCGCTGTGTCCCCCTTGCAGATTGCATGATTCGCTGACGCGGCGCGTAAATGTGAAAACTTTGGCGCGTCTCTTCTCAATTCATTCGGTGCTTTAATCACAGTTTCGCGATAGGATCACGATCTAAACAGATAGTGATATGCTAGAACGGCAGTTTTGATTTGAAGATCGACGAGCGCTGATAGAAATTATTTTAGTTACTACTCATAAAAATTACACATATCGTATTTGATTTTAAATTGAAATTAAATATATATTTGAGACAAGTATTTTAGATAACTTATAATTTGCAAGTGCTACGGCATGCAATTGATTCGAGCCGATTTTCTCTTGATATGTTCAAATAGAATGTGTATCAATAATCACGTTATAAAACCACTACTAGTTGTAAAAAAGTAAACGAGTAGCAATAACGGCGCGCCTCGTGTAACGCTTCGATTTACCGCGGAATCTTGGACAGGTGTTCCCTGCAATCGCGCAATATTGCTTACGAAAGCGCAAAAAAAGTAGATGATAAGTAGTCAATAAAAAAAATAATATATGGTTTGCGTTTGAAGCGCTGACAAAATCAATTTAATTCTTTATACAGAATGTCCCAGGAGGAAAGGTCAATATTCTGGGAGGTGATGATATCGGTCATTTTAAGCAAAAATATTTATATGAACGAGTGTTCTATTCCGAATGGTAAAAAGAAAAAAATTATTAAAATAAAAATAATAATAATTATTATTATTATAATTATAATAATTATTAAATTGAATTATTAAAATTTATTATAAACTGTAAAAATGTGTCACTTGAAAAATAAATCGGGAACAGTACGTAATATCTCTTTCTTATCAGTAATTTTGCAACTGTTGCAACATCCAAACAATTCTATCTCGTTTGAAATAGAACACTCGTTTATATGAGCATTTTTGTTTAAAATGACCGACATCATCATCTCCCAGAATATTGACCTTCTTTCTGGAATACCCGTATATGCAAAACACAAGAATTTCATATATTGATATTGCTGTACCGATTATATGCGATACGAAAAAAAAAATGGATAAATTATAAAAAGAAATTAATAGCCAAAGTTATTTTTCTATCTAAATCAGATTAGACTGCGATGATAATCAATCATGGAAGGTGATGTACTTTTCCATCGTCTGCCGACACATCCAAGACACATTGATGAAGTACAGCTCAAAGATAATCCTCAGTGTTTCTCAACTAATCTATGTCTAATTTTTTTCTTTCCGTTTTTATAAATATATTAGATACATTGAATTATTATAATGCAATTATAATACGCAGACAATAATATTTTTTTACTGTGAAATTGTAATCAAATGAAAAAAAGATATGGCTCGCAATTAATCAAATGAAAAAAAAGATATGGCTCGCAATTTTTTATTCTCCGCATCTGCATACAATTCGCGTCACATCGGACGTGGTCGAAATAAAATACGCGTAAAAAAGATTGCTTCCCTTCCCTCGCCAAGGATACTTGGCCAATATATCAAAACGATGGACTCCGTCATAAAACAAACAGATTGGCAACCAGCGACACCGGCGAGTATCTCTGGACGAGCGTCGCTCGTCCTATCTCGTGCTGGCGTTGTATGTAGGGTGCCCGATGCCCCGAGTAGGAAGAGTGCGACGAATCGTAAGAAAACACGGCGGTGTTTGTACTCGTATCTGCGTGGAAGCAGATAGATATCGGGACCATTGTTTACGAGGCGTCTGTTCGTCCGAGAACGCAGAATCGGAACACGGGATCGGCCACCGCGCGGACGATTTTCCACGGCATCGGAATAAACCGCAGCCGCGGCGGATTAATTACGTATCTTCCGTTATTAGATTAATGCCTCTGTACATACACGCACGCTCACACATCGAGAGTGAGTTCCCTGTTTACGTTCAATATTAGCATCGATCGATTCGCAATACAGCGATTGCGAGTTATTGCGCGTCCAAGATTACATCAATATTTACGGAAGAACGTGAGACATCGGCGCGACGCTTTTCCGACATAATACTCCAATCTCGTTTATATCGCGCTTCAACTGGCTCCCGCGCGTTGCACATGTATCGGTCGAAGTATTCATGAAAACATTTAATTCGGAGATTTGGGATTGATTGCATTTGGCGGCGGTTAAAGGGGGGAGGGGGGGGGGACGAAAGCCGAGAATTTTCAGCCTTTTTTTCTCGTTCTCAATGTCAAGAAGATAGTAATATACAATTTTTTTGCCTATTATGGTAACGTTTTATTAAGTATATACGCATGTAAATGATTATTTATTTAATTCTCGAAATGACCGGAAATCTATTTGCTCAATAAGTTTCACCATTATTTTTTATAACACGTGAATCGTTTTGAAAACAATGTCAAAATATACTGATTTATGTTGTCATTTATCGCTATTAAACTATTAAAAAATAATAAAACATTTAAAAAAATGTCATTATAAAACTTCACATTTCTGTTCCAAAACGATCTGTTTCAAACTATTTGACGCCATTCGCAAATAAAAAAAAGTTTGTGGAACTTTCGGATATCCCGTATGTATATACATAGACGTTTGTACGCTTCTATAGAACCGCTAGACTATCGCACACGCGATCGTTCTCTTCTGGTGCGCCATTTAATTCGAGAGATTCTAATCTCTATCATCCGCGTAGATCGTGCTATTTCACGAGGATTACGTCAATATTTACACGGCAAGCGAGATTTCGACCAGATTTTCCGACCGCTCCGACTCTATGTAGACCTTTTCCCGCGACGGATTCTATCGCAACGGAAAGCTGTTAACTCCGAAAGAGATCGATCGAGTGGCGCGTAGCGACGCTTTTACTACGAAATCGCGTACCCGATATAGATATATACGTGAAACGTGGGAGAAGATACCGTATTCCCTTTTCACGACAGATCGCTGATATTCTCGGGTTGAAACATCGAAACTACGAAAGGGCGCGCGAGGTGAAACCTAAATGCTGGCAAAATATATCGACAATTTTAAGATGTAAATGATTTCTATTTTCATTCTCGAAGTCAGCTTAAAAATTCTATAATGTCTCTACATTTTAAATGTATTCTCACTTACTATGTGTGTGTGTGTGTGTATTTGTTTTTGTCAGAATGATTTTCATTCAAATATATTTTTTTTTTATTTTTATGCAAAATACAATTAAAAGCGTC
>NW_021853674.1:89615-98379 GCF_003651465.1 Formica exsecta
CAGATGATTCTGTTTCCACTGAGTTTTTCTTCCTATCGAATATAAATAATTTTATTATAATCTAAAAGACATTAATCTCTTCAATTAATTTCAAAATTTTTCACAGTAAATTTCACAGTAAATACTTTTCTTCGCTTTTATAGTTACTCAATTCGACGAACGTTTATTAAAAAAAAAAGAAGAATTCCTTTCTCCCAGAGATATAATTAATGATGAATTTTTTCTTCATGTGAAGAACAAACTTTCGTGCAAATGGCGTTGTTGCGGCTGACATGAGTTGTATTGATATTTACACATCTAAAGCAACACTTTTTATACCTTCTTGAGATAAGATAATGCAATTGTTGAAAGCATAGTCTTTGCACTTACTACTCGGAGCAATTTTTAATAACAAGACTTCAGAGCAGCCACATAATATTCGTCGAAAGGAAGGCTGACATTAGTTTACGGGCTCGCGTATGCTTATAGCTACGGTTACTGATTTTCCGGCCGAAGGCAGTGATTAACCGACAGACCTTTTGATGTGGGATAAACAAACACTGGCTGGTTTGATCGCCACGACATATTGGCCCGGTCGTAGCCGGTTGCTAATAAACATACGCTCCGCAACGACTCCTTCCTTCCTTTTAAGCGACGGCTAGGATACCTATGTGTATATACGTTAATTAAACATCATACAAGAGAGAAAGAGAGAGAGAGAGAGAGATCACGTGGTTATCGCTCAAGCGAGAACCGATCGATACCGCTGCGGCATTAATCGAATTCCGACGGTCTACCATGCGTGACGTACGTGAGCTTCTGGTGTACAACGACATTGGCGCAAACTTGGGTGGGCTCTTTCTATTGTTCTATAATAATTTATCTTATTCAGTTTATTTCTGTTTATTAGATCCTGCGTTGACCCTCAACGATTCCATTCGAGGCGCTCACATTTTAATCATGATTACGTTATTGAAAACTTATGTCTATATTTTTTATAAAGAACGGAGCGTGAAAATATGAAACTGCTTTTTCATATTGAAGTTGGAAATGTCGTATCATTAAAAGAACGGTTGATCGCGAATAAAGGATATTGTTATTTACATCTTCAATCATTTAACATACATACGCATACAGAGATTTAACGATCGACGAAACTACGTTTTGTTTTTTTAACAATTATGGCATAATTTTAAAAAAATTTTTAAACGTCTAAGAAGGATAATAAGATAATACGTCAGTGACGATTAAGCTGATAAATTAAGCTGATGATTTATGACATCTTTCTTCCCGATCGGCGCGCACCTATGAATTAACGATCGTCCGTCAACAAACGGCGTCTCGACCGTACCTCTTATCCAATTATTCGACAGCCATTCATCGGACGTTGACGCTTTATCGAGCGAGAAAAATTTACAGCGCGTCGCGCGCGTTTTCACGGTACATTGGGGCACGGGGTTGAAAGCCCGAGTAGTAAAACACTTCCAGAGAGGCGGAGATGTTGAGAGAGAAAGGAGGATAATTACCCGAAGACGGCGCAGCGTAACGGAAAATTGCTCGGTCGTCGGGAAGAACGCCGTCCGCGACTTTAACTCATTTCATGAATGAACAAAAGCGAATTGCGGGATTGGGTCCAGTAACTAGTATGCCGCGTGTTACGTCGCGCAACGCGCCGCGAGGCGGCTCTTTCCGACCCGACATTTAATTAATTCACCATATTTCCTCCATCGATCCGTACGTGACGGGAGTTAATTGCAATCTGGAATAGTTTATAATTAATGAAGAGATTAACTGCGGACGGGAGAGAAAGGGAGAGAGAGGGAGAGAGAGAGGCGCTTGACAGCTGGCGGGTACTCTGGTGATTCTTTCAAGCTTAACATTTCGTCGTCCGCTTGATTAATTATCGGCGATCAAGATGCGCCAAAAGGAGGAAACTCTGTTTTTGACAGTAGACTAGTAGACACGGTATTCGCTCTCGACGTTGCCTCGCGCTGTTAATTAATTATCTGTATAGTATATTAATTATCTACACAGTGTTCTTCTCGTTTCTGGCGATGTATTCTGAAACTGCATCTTACTAAGGATACATAATAATGTAAAATTTGTATTTCAACATTTTTAATTGTGATTCTATATATTTTTGAAAGAAATGGCGGTTTCTCATCGCTTGAGAGACGTTGAGAATTTATTCGTCTTCTTTTTATCGTAGATAAAAAGATATGATTTATATTTCTCATTTCAATTTCAAAAATTATTTTTATCTTTTAATTTGTATAGATATATATAAGAGATATCATATATATATATATATATAATATATATTTTAACTTTTTTTATATATTACATAAAATATTTAACTACACACTTTATACAAATTTAAAAAAATGTTGCGCTTTTCTGTGAAAATGTCTATAAAAAAAATACGCCACTCGATCACCGTCCGTGGGTAAAGCTCAAAAAACGACTGTGTCGCGATGTTTAAAAGCTCTATCACTTGGTTGGCGATTACTCGCTTTAATTAGCGGCAAAAGCAAGGCGTGTAATAGCGCATCTTTCTCGTGAATATTCGTCTGAGACCGACGGCTTCTGCAATTTGACGCCAGCTGTCAACCGGAAACGGTCTCGGAGACCGAGTTCTATAGTAACCAGTTATATGAGATCCGTTAACAGGAAACACGCTTGTCTATCGTAAAATTTTGAAACAAAGTTCTGCGTCATGCTTCTCGATTGTCACACTGATGCATGGAAATGTGAGTCGATAAAAGAGAATCAAGTGAATTAATCAACAGACGAGATTTTTGTATAAATATTTAAATGTAAATTGTATGAAATTGTACGGAATATAATTCAGGATTATCTCTCTGGCCGATTCTATTAATTAGTTATATATAAATAAATGAAAGAAACAGAATATTAATAACATTAATTAATAGCATTAATTAAACCATAATTAATAGCATTATAGTTAAGGATCAAACTAACAATGTTTTTTTTTATAATGAAAATCTACTAGGAAAAGGAAGAATAAAATAAACGGAATAAATAAATAGAGAAATAGATTGAAAATAGAAAAGAAATACAAGAAAAAATATGTATTACATATTTAAAAAGGTAAAATTAAAATTAAAAATAAAATATATATTTTTGTAGAGCAATGATCGAATATTTTTTATCTTTTTTAGATACAAAAATTTCTATTGGCAAATAGAATTTTATTCTGCATTTCAAAAGATAATTTTGTTAACTAAACGTTATTTATACATCCGTTGTCATAAGAGTAAGAGATAAATTAAGGCATTAATTGCGCGTGCTTCCTGCGCAACAAAATAAATTCGAGAGAACAAATTTGCCGTGTGGCGCGAGCATTTCCGGGTGTCGCAGAGAAATGGAAACCGCGGCCAATTGCTTAATTGCGCCCGTGACGTCCCGTGTAATCAGGATGCCGTCGTTTGGACGCATTTACGCCGCACCTACGCTAATTCTCTCGGCGATTCGTCACCACTTTCGCCGCAACAGCCCTTCTCTCTGCCTGAGTCTTTTGCTTTGCGCGAACGCAAGTAAAAGATCATTCCGAACGTTTCTACGAATGGCCAATTTAAAAGAGCATCAACGATGCGACAAAGGACCCGCACTGTCAGTAATTTACAAGAGAACGGCTTTACAAAAGAATTTGAAAGAAAATTGATCTTTAGTTTAGTAATTTGTACAATGTACGTGTGTGCGGATATAATTCAATGACGAGAAAAATTTATATCGTTGCCTCATTTGAACGTAAACACACATTCAGTTTTATTTTTATTACATTATTATGTTTGTCATGCATGGTTAAATATGACGAGAATATATTTCAATATATATATATATATATATTTTGATTTATTAATATATATTTGGTGAGAATGATGAATGACGCAAACATTTTAATCAACGTTTACCGATAAAAAATGTCAATCATTACCAAATTTTAAAACGCACATCTCTCTCGGTAACAGTACTCTACTAGAAATTATCGAAATATCCGAATGATATAACAAATCACTGAAACGAAAATATTGCAGATCGTCGATTTACACATCGTCAATAACAGTAAATAATGCCTGCTGACAGGGTCCCGCGTGCAACAGCGGCCACGCGTTAAAAGTCAAATACACGCCGGATCTAGTCCCGCGAAAATATAACACACTACGACTGGCGGGCGTATTTCATCCGTGGTATTTGCCAGCAGGCCGATTTTACGAATAGCGGAGGACTAGAATAGTTCTCCTTAGAGATTCCTGGCGGCGGACGAATGTGTCGCGTATAGTGACGACAATGTAAAGAATTTTTCGAACGGCGCGACAAGAAGACAAGGATATTTTTTCCAAGAGCGAAATTATTTCGGATGGTATAACGTGTTTCGAGAATTGCGCGTTTCACATATATTCTTGGCTCATCCCTGAACGGGACTTTGAATGCTTTTAAAATGGATAAAGATGAGACTTTGATACATTTAACTACGAAGCTTGATAGGTGCCACATTCGATCAATGTCGCTTTATTTCTTATGCCCAATATTTTTATTTTTGCATGGACAGTGTTTAAATATCCGATTTTTTCTTTTCTTTATCTGTCTCACTCATTTACACATTATCGTAAATTATTCTTTCTAAGCTATAAAAGTTTGCGTTTCCGTGATCGCTTGTTGTGAAATTAAGTAATTTAACTCATCATAAAAATTGTAAAAGTATCACGCAAACGGCTCATGTTAATTTTAAGATTAAGATTAAATACTTTTAACACGTAAAAGTTGACAACTGCATAGAAAGAAAATTGCGGTTATATCTTGCACAAGTATCTAGCGCAATTTTGGTTTCAAAAGTTTCATGTAATAATTTTAGAGATAATCGGTTAAATAAAGACTATTTAAAAGTAATTATAAATATCACATAAAAATTAGAAGAAATTATTTTATATAGATTATGTAATCTCGTGTGAAAAAAGCACACAAAAGTATTTGTTACATTCGTTTTATACAATAATTTTTATAAATTGTTATGGTAGCTTTTTCAACGCAAAGAGATAAATTTTTATGCTAGATATCTAGATATTTTAAACTCGCTCACCGGTTTGTTTTTCGATCCGTTAGATATATTAAATATCTATTGCATAGCATGTTATATTTCTTTTTACATTCATAAAAATTTCGTCAACTGCCCTCTGCACTAGAGATGTGCTTTTCTTCGCAAATCCCGATATTTCCACCGTTTTCACTGGTTTTTGTGTACGCGGACAAAGGAGTGAGTCGCGTGGAAAAATATCTATGAGACAGAGAGATAAGGCTTAAATGAGAACAAAGGGATTCCATTACCGGGCGCACCGAGGTATCTCATGACGCCGGCACGGCCGTCTCCGCGTACTTCGATTAATAAATCTCGAGAGACTAATCGATCGTCTGTGTCGCAATTTCCTGCAGGACTCCGGCCAGCGTCAGCCCCAATTTGCCAAAATCGGGGGCGACATGTCGCGCAATCGGCAGGCCAATCGCTCGTTCGCTAATGGATTTATGATTTCAGTCATTGGCGAAAATGTGTCCGACCGCTTCGCGCGCACACATACACGCGACTATCTCTTGCATATCTGCGCTTATAATGCGGTAAATATGTCGGAAAATTTATTTCCGGAACGAAATGTAAATACGTAAATCGTCGCGCTAATGTATATTCCACGACCGGCGACGCGAGATCGGTATCGCTACGTTTAAATAATTTATCCAATTAAAACGGAACTAAAAGCTTTGACATTTAAATCATTTAATACTTTTTGAATCTGCGATGCCAATATCGCAGAATTACAACTATTATATCATATATATGCTGACTTGTGTCTATCCGGAATATATATTCTATCGAAAATATTTTTGCACGTCTCGTGAATATTATACTTGGTCTGTATTTTTCTCAAAACTGCTAATCGCGCAAAATATTTTTGACAAATTAAAAGATAACGCAAAATGCAGCTGCGGTTTTCTTAAAACGCTTGCACGCTTTGTGCTCGAGGTAGAGAATTCTCCCGAGAGATTCTCCATCCGCAGATAAACAAGAGATGCCGGAAATGATAGGTAACATGGTTTTGTTGGCACCGTAACAACCGTAACTTCCTGTCGAGGCCAGGCTCGAGAAAACGAGGTAATATCTTGCGCCGACAGTTTGGACAGAATCGTAGTTGGACCAATTGCCTCGATGTCGGAAGTCGAAGATTTTCTTTGCGCGCGAATCGCGGTTCAAGTCTCGATAACATTGCGATAACACGAAAGGACTGGCAATGGTCAATACATAATCCGCGAAACCGTCGTCGAGAAATACGTTCGATTAATATTTATTTTTTATTTATTTATTTAGAATTTTATTAGAAATTTATTTTAGCAATTTTTTATTAGAAATTTATTTTATTAGAAATAAGGCGGGAGGAGATATCTTGTTTTTTATCTTATTTAACTATAAAAGCATAAAAGAGAGAGAAAGATTCGACTTCTAAAAAAATTGAAATGTAGATTTTTGAAAAAATTTATGCCTGTTAAGAATCTTCAAAATCTCGCGGGTCGAAAAGCACGGAAATCGGCGACGTTTCGTTTACGCTTTATTTCTAGCAAACCATACGCGACCTTACGGCATACAGGGGAAGATGTGGAAAAGTTATGCAAACGACACCGAAGCGTGGTGCTGCATACACGCATGTTCCCATCACTCACGCGTGCGCGTATAATTCGCGTTGCTCGGCCGATTCACGCGGAATTATGCAATTTGCACACGAGACATATGGAAATACACGTTTTCCGTGCGCGGGCACGAAATTGCAAATCCGCGTATTTCATTCTTCACCGTTCTTCTATGATTCAACTGTCACGATCGGCCGGACGACGTTTCAAATTGAATATAAACCGTCTACGTCGAATTACGATAAAATGTAAATATAAGATCTAATTTTACGCTAACAATATGCGAAATCAAAAAATATGATATATTCGTGTCCGTCTTTTGAGATTCATACATCGATTATTGACGTATACTTTTATAATAATCAATAAACTTTTGCGATATTTTTGTGCTCGGATCATGATACTTTAAGGATGTATGTGTCATATGTCGAAACATTGACAAAAGCATGACAATTTTTCGTAGACTGTTCTACTATTTCTTCTGAATATCTGTGCAAAACCTGAGCACCATTCTCTTAACGGTTTGGAAATTATTTAAGTTTAAAGTTACTTTTGATTCTTATGGAAAATCGCGTATTATAGCACTTATTGATAAATTTGACAAGGAAAAAACATTGCCAACGAAATAAAATTTTTCACATATATTAAGAAAACTCTAATAAATATTTGTGCACAATTTAAATCCTCTTACTCGTTTAAGTTATTTACTAAAAATTATAGAAAAATATTTTCTGTCTCTCTCTCTCTCTCTTAAATTAGGAAAAATATTATTTACAAATATTTTTTTTTTTTACGAAGACGTTAAAATCATATTATTTTGTGATACTTTAATTCTTTTTATAATCCGGATTTATTTATTTGATTTTTCAAACAGTATAAACGTAAGAAATATGTCTTTTTTTTATTTTGACAGTTTTTTACTACTATTGTACAGCCAAAACATTTTTAATCTTTGACCTAAGCCTCATCTTACAGTCGCAAATAATTAAGTTCTTCTCCTCAAGAACGCGATACACTTATCCCGCTTGAATAAAGCGGACTCGAGCAACCTCCCGCAAACCGGTCGTGTGACGTAAATCGATGAGATAAATTGATCGTGCAATTGTGCAAGGGTTCGCGAGCGGGCAAAAACTCTCCGTCGATTATATCTATTGCTTGTTACATGCGACTTAAAAACAGCTGGAGAGTCTCCCCACAGGGTCCCTTATGGCTTTTCTAATGGCCACCTCGCGATGCCGTGGACCGTAACACGATACCTTTACGAAACCCCGAGCTGTAACGTCCGGTTTGTCTGTAGGGGTACCGTGCGTAACGTAAATGAATGCCTCCTCGTATACATATCCAGAACGACACCGTACGCCGGCGTTCCCCGTAATTCCTGTCCCGTGGTTTTCTATGAAACGGTAATTATACGACCGCTGAAAGCCGTATCGATTTCGTCTCGCGGGAAGCCACGCAAAGTGCCACGGAATCTCGCGTGGGATATCTTAGCTCCGTTTTCGACGGAAATGACAGCGCGGCTAAATTATAACGCTGTTCATATCGAGATGCAAAGGGGCCCGATGATGTACAACGCGCGAATTACATTTAACTCGAAAACAAGATAAGGCTCAATTATCCAACGTCCATTAATTTGATATCCAATTATCTGAACGTTCCATTAGCTGAGAAAAATAGGTATATTAATTAGCATTTAATTTTACTCGAAATAAGAAACAGCTCTGCGTGTCTTACGTCAAGAATACTTTAAAAAATAATTAGCTGTTGAACGTAAAGAGAGTCCTTCTTAATTTATCGACCAAATTAAAGGAATGAGATTTAAATGCGTTTTTGATTACTTGTATTAAAATTTTTCTATTAAAATTTTGTACCGTTTTATTTGTATCAAAATCTAGGACAATATGTTATTATTTATTTAAATACTCTATAACACCTTTTACGATTAAAATGAAAAATAAGATAAAATTACTCGGCATATATTTCGCGGGGAAATGATTTCGACGGTATTGCGTTTCTCGCGCGACCGCGAACCTTAGTTTCCCGGCAGAACTAAAAAAAAATCGACGATGACGTCAGCTGCAGCAACGGCAGC
>NW_021853674.1:98651-102342 GCF_003651465.1 Formica exsecta
GGAATGCGCGAGATAGCCATTGCAGATACCTATCTACCTACCTGAAGAGACCGTAGTACGGAAGATATGGGGAGTCCTTATGGTAAAGGCAGCTTGTATCTAGACGAAGCCGGTAGTTGATGGGGAATGTGATTTTTTATCATTCTCGGATCGACCCTTACGGGGCAATGTAATTTACAGCGTGCTGTTGTATAGCAACGCCGATGGTACTGCACCGCAATAAGGAGTCGCCTGGGTTTATTAATGTACGCAATTATGCCTGAAAACGAGCGTGTCATAGATTATAAACGCATATCATGCGCATAATATATGCACGATCATTTTCTTTTCATTTCTTTTATAATAAATATAATAAAAAGCATCGTGCATATAATAAAACCTAATAAAACCGTGCATAATGTCGTAACCGCACGAGCGGCACGGAATAAACGTATAACTTGTTCGACTAATTGATTCAATACGGCCTTCGACCGGTGTTCGACGTTCGTCATCGTCGTCGTCGTCGTCGTTAGAATATCTCGCCGCATAAAATCGCGACGGCTGCGTTTCTTGCTAGCCTTCGTATATACGGGGGTCGTCGACATGTTGCAAAGAAAGAAAGAGATAAAGAGAGAAAGAGAGAAGAGACACACCGCGGCATCGGCCACAGTCGCAATTGGCGAGCGCGAGAACCCCGTAGGACGACGTCGTTGATTATGGCCTTTGCGTGGGTCGTGTTTCTTTTCGCGTGGTTCATCGTGCGAAACTCCCCCGAACCCACGAGAGTAACGATGACGCGTATATTCACGACCATTATTGTTTCCTCTCCGCAACATTGATGAATATTCGCATGGGAATCTAATCGATTTCCCATAAACTCACAGATGATATTTTTCGCCGTCGTTTTGCGTCAACACCCGGTTATGACAGATACGGATAATTTTTAAAGTTGTTCTGGCTGTACAATAGTAACAAAAAACTGTCAAAATTTAAAAAATATGTATATTTCTTACGTTTATACTGTTTGAAAAATCAAATAAATAAATCTGGATTATAAAAAGAATTAAAGTATCATAAAATAATATGGTTTTTAACACATGTTCGTAAAAGAAAATAATTGTAATTAATATTTTTCCTAATTTACGACAAAAACTTTTTATCGTGAATAACCCTGAAATCAATTGCAAGAAACAAAAAAAAACGAGTAATTTGCAGAACGAGAGAGAGAGACAGATAATATTTTTCTATAATTTTTAGTAAATAATTTAAACGAGTAAGAGGATTTAAATAAAAATTTTGCACAAATATTTATTAGAGTTTTCTTAATATATGCGAAAAATTTTATTTCGTTGGCAATGTTTTTTCCTTGTCAAATTTGTCAATAAATGTACAATACGCGATTTTTCATTAGAATCAATAGTAACTTTAAACTTAAATAATTTCCAAACCGTTAAGAAAATTATCCTCAAATTTTGCACAGATATTCAGAAGAAACAGTAGAACAATCTACGAAATTTTCATGCTTTTGTCAATGTTTTGACATATGACACATATATTCTTAATGCAATATTTATTTTATATAATTGTAATTCAAGTAAAACTTTTTTGGACGTACTTACACACATGCGATTTATAATCTAATTACGCGTGCAATCTTTTAAATAAAATTAGCAATAACGTTCAATCGAGGCTAGACATCCGCCCACGCAGACAGGGTCAGCCTCGTTTCCTTCTCTCAATATCCGTTCTCGCAAAATATTCCAATTTCGATGAATAACTCGGTACGTTCAATCGGGTCCGACAGGCAGAGGGAGAGGGGGGAAAGGTAAAACCGTTTGGATGATTTGGATGGGGCAAAAGGGGGCTTTTCCAGCGCGACGCACTCATGGGTGGGACACGGTCGACAATATTTCGATTTTCATTTAGACACGACGCGCAGCGGACACTTTGGGCGAAACAGGAGTTTTAATTAAAGCCACGGGTCCCCGCGGACCCCTTCCGATATTCAAATCAGTAACCCGCGTCTCCGCAACCTCCGACCGGCACGGTGGCGGCAGATGGCCGGACTTTGTCATAGTCCGAGAAAAAGGTGTCTACGGTCTGTGCAACGCGACGTTCCAGATGCCAGCAAAATATATCCCAGTACGGGCCCAGTGCAGAAAGTATCGCGGCGTTAATCACTTAAGGATTACCGGGACGGCCTGTAAGAACCGAAGTCATCTTGTAGCGACGAAGACCTGGAGAGAGTTCGATTTAACGTTATTCGTTTAAATTATATAATTTAATCCACCACACCGAGAAATAGATAAGATTCTACTGCAATATTAAATGAAATAATATTTTCTATAATGATATGTTTAAATTTATAACTTTGCTAGTAAGATAATCGCAAACAAAAGAGAAATAGTTTGAATATTAATCGCTCTAAATATTTTTCTCTTGTTTAATTAAACTTGTCTTGATATTTATTTAAAATGTTTATTGAAAGATTGCGAAAATACAGAGTATAAAATTCTATATACGAGCTGTTCTTTTTAATCTGTAAGAAACTTTATTGTATTTGAGGAAATAATAAGACGCACATTAGAGCAAAAATCGGTGAATATTAAATGAATCGGTAAAATTACGAGTATATTATTATTTTTATATGTAAGACAAGAATAATTAGTTAAATCATACTTTTGGAAAGTATTTGACGGCTGTATCATTGTAATTAAATTGTTCGGATCTCTCAGCGGAAGAGATAGCTCATAAATCATCCGGGTAAACGTGTGCGATTGACGGCATTTGTGTCGGACAGGTAGAACTCAAACTTATGACAGTAGAACGGATTGTATTATAAATGATTATGAATGATAGGATACATTATATACATATTATTTTTAGTTAACTATTTTTTATATAATTTATAAAATGATTAATGACAAATAATGCCAGTGCTTAAAAATATAATTGAGCAAATATAAAAAATATATTAGCAAAGAACGAAATTAATAACATCTGAATTTTATAAACATAACATTGAATTCTTTATAATTGTTACATTTCTTGCAATATTTTTTATTCTTATAATATTTTATATTATTTACAATATTATCATTTAATATATAATAAATATATATATATATATATATATGCAAAGGGATTGAAAGAGTTAAACGAAACATTTATTAATAAGAGTTACACTTGCATTGCGTTGTTAAAAAACACGTTAAACTGCAAACTGCAAATATCTTTTTACAAGTTCTTACAAGAGCTAAGAACGATACTTGGAAACAATCACGTTTTCAATTGTGCAAACCAAGCCAACTTCTGCGCGCGAACTTTATCCCATGAGATGTAACTTCACCTGTACCATCATGTTGGAGTAAATGAACGAGAGAAGCGGCAACAGGAGGACCGAGGGAGAAAGAGAGAGAGAGAGAAATCGCAGATACGCGCCGGAAAAGACCAATCGGTCGCAGGCGAGTTCGCGAGGCGAATGCCGAACGATCGGGTAAAAATTTATCGGTAAAAGTTAATCGCGCACGGGACACGACCAGGGCGGACTTCTCGATGAACCTTGGAGGACATCGTTTCTACCACTTCCCTTATTGATACTGGCCGGGGAGAGAAGGATAGAAAGAAAGAGAGAGAGTTAACCACATCTTCTTTGCTTGCCGTTCACATGTCGCCCACATGTTCAACTTCTTCCTGTTCGGTCCTCCTTCCT
>NW_021853674.1:102381-104709 GCF_003651465.1 Formica exsecta
CCTGCTGAGCGGCACGAACTTAATTTCGCTCGGGCGATCCTTCGGTGATCCTTATCGAGCCGGGCGATTTAGCTGACATTTCCGTCGAAGGCGGCTATCGTCTTGTGGCGATATCCTCTTAAAACGTCTGTTCTACGGCAATCTAGTTACCTTTTTCGCTATTAAAGAAACGAACTCCATTAGAGTTCGCGAGAAAAACGAAGATTTATTACAGTCGTTAAAAGAGCAAATTATATGAAAAGTGCTTATAGCGAGATAAAATTATCAAAATAAATTGCGAAATTGAAAGAGAAATTGTATGTCTGAATTTATGGCTTAAAAAAATCAATATTTCTCTACTAAAAAAATCTAATACAACCAATCTCTTCATTGAAGATGTTACCGCATTTATTTGACGAACCGAATATTATAATTGACATTTGATTTTCGTTATTTCGATTTAAGGGAAAATGAATACGATAAATGATGATGGCGGCCAATCATTTACGACGCACTCATTGTCAGCCGTTTCGTGCGCATGGCATCGAGCGACGACGTCACTTTCCATAATTAAATAACACGTCCGTTCGATTACCGGTTAATTCCATTACTTGCGCGACTAATTCGTTATTGCCTTTCGATTTCCGCTCACGCATCGCCCACGTGCTCGATTTCTCATACCTTCTCCTCCTCTTTTGCCCCCTTCTCCCCCTTCCTTTTTCTCCCTCCTGAGTACGTTGCTCGAGCTTCTCTGACAACGATAGATTGCCCGCTAGAACGTTCGCTCTCAATAAATTTAATAATCCTGGCTCTCGTCGGCGATTTTTATCCGCGCCTAAGAGAATCGATCTGTTTTGTTCTCTTACAAAAGAGCAGTCTTTGATGAATGGCCGCCGTAATGTACTGCTGACATTCTTAGTTATTCGTACAACTTTACAGAAGAGAACGAACTAATACATCTCTCTTGTTATTTCGCACACAATTCGTTTCTTCCGATGATCGCGATTTCTTTCGCTCTCTCCACTGGATCTCAAGAGAATAGTATTTTTACTTTATCACTATTTTTTACTCTCTCTCTCTCTCTCTCTTTCTCCTTCTCTATCTTTGAAGAGACCATCTGAAGCTTAAAAGCTACTCCGCTTTTTTGCACACTTTTATTTCGTCTAGAGAAATAAAGAGAATAAAAACAATGTCTCGAAATAAGCCGAACGAGACGAAATGAAACCAAATAAGACGCGGAAACATCACGAGTGAGTAACGCGATTTTTTCGTCGCGTTCTCGATCAACCGATCGACTACGTTCGCCGATGTTTCGTGCTTTTTGGCGCGAGTTATTTTTAATCGACGACGACTTCGACGGCGTGTCTAACGAGAAATGAGATAGGAGAGAAGGGACAGTCTCGCCGGGTTTCCGCCTCGGCCAGATAACGGACATCACAGAGATTCTCGGAAAAACGTTTACTCGGAATCATTTGAGATGGACGGTTCAAGTACGTACATGTGAACATCAGCAAGAAAGTCTCGGCTTGGAACTAATTGACTGGCGAAACGCGTAACGGAGTCGTCCTAGCAAGCTCGCTGCTGCTATTCATCGTTCTTCCTGGTCTTTCCTTTCGCAAAACCTTTTTCTCGAGATTTTTCTTATTTTGCGAGAAACGTTATTCTTAGAAGGCGATAATAAAATCTGTTTACCATCGAAAATTTTTTGTAGTTACTATATATATAAATATACACACGTTTTATTATGTGTGTATTTTCTCATGAAGTTCTTTAAAACACTTGTTTTTGTACTGCTCTATTTTCGTTACGATTATAGAGAAACTGAAGAAAAGAATTTATTTTATTGAGAATACTTGTTGTCAAACCTTAAATCGTGAACATTATACATGCATAAAAACAAAAAGTATATGTATCTTGTATTCACAATTAAAATAATAAGCAAGTCTTGAAAATGCAAATTGACAGTAATGTTTAAGAATATTATTGAATAAAATAACTCCGAATTATAATAATGATTTTATCAAAATTGTACTATATTAAATGTTTAGATACGTACGTGAGAGAATATAAAGACTATTCAAAGAATCAACTTACATATTTACAGAGAATATAAAAGTTTTCGATAGTTTCGCACGAGAAGGTATCCTATTCTTTGGCGAATCCGACGTTAAATTATAATAACGCGAAAGGTCACATGAATGCGTAACAAGGAGTTCGGCGCGATGTGGGGGAGAGTCCCGCGGCTTTATATGGAATATAATTCCTCCGATAAATAATTCCTACCGTCGCGCGAGGCCTCGAAATCCCCCGTCTTCGACGGTACTACGTAGACGACCAATAACAACCTCT
>NW_021853674.1:105768-134626 GCF_003651465.1 Formica exsecta
CTTTCCCTCTTCCTCTCTTCTATCGGAGCCCCGAATAGTACCCCGGCTCTCGGAGAAGTCGCTTCCTAAGCCGGATTCAGGCCTAATGGTTCGCGCAATTATTCCACTCCGAAGGGAGGCCGCCGATCAGACACGACCGTCCCGATGCGGCACGGCGCCGGTTTCTCATCCGGCCCGACGTTTCGCTAATGGCGAGCAAACTGCGACCGCCAAAGTTGCGCATCCGCTAAATGCGGGGGCGGGGAGGAGCCGTAATCTCTTTTCGTGACAGACGCCGCCGCTCGTAAAGACGAACCGCGAAACAGATCTGGATCGGCGTTCTCATTTCTTTGTTTCATTTGCGGGACCACCCCACGATAGCAAACAATCTGGATACATCTGGATTTCCAAATGACCCATGGACCAATGGTTACGTGGATTTATCCATTGCTGTTACACAATATTGAATTACACAACACTGTATCGAGTTTTATCGTATATGGAGTGTAAATTATTTTTTATTCGCGAATTTGGAGAAACAAAATTTGTTCCAATTTTATATTTTACATCTAATAATATTCTATACATGTATATGTTGTAAGAGCGTTTTGTAAAATCGGTCTTTTTACAAAAACCCTCTTAAAAAACCTCGAATTATTATATGTATAAGTCGCTGTTTTATAAAAAACTTCAGCTTCTTGTAAAATAGCTGAATTTATTTATATAAAGAATTTGCTTTATATACATATATATTTTCATAAATATAAATTAATTGATGTTCGCGAAGATCTGTTTTGTTGAATCTCTGCTGCACTTTTCCAAGCATTTTGTATGTAAAATAATATTGATTTATAATTTGCAATCAAGTTATCTGATTTCTTTTAATATTTGCATTTTAAGTTCTTTGTCGATTTCCGAACTCGTAGTGAACGTATGATATGTCGGAGAAACGTATCTGGATCGAGATGCAAATTGAAAAGTCAATACGCACGGATCATCTCAGCATCGTTTATTGAAAGTCATTCGAACTAATGCGTTTCTTCAACTTATTTCTTACGAAGCCATTTAAATGCACTTCGAATTGTATATGCTAATGGGTACTTACAGCATGCAGCATGTTATGCTGAATTACTGTGCTCTCGAATGCTCTCGCATTCGACTTTCTTGAACGGCATTTTTACAATCTCAAAGAGAAATTAATAAATACTTTCGAAGAAAAATTTCCCATCTCCATATTCGCCTCGGTTTTATATGATTAATTAATTTTTTTATGATATTCATTCAATAAAATTATTTATTTATTTGAATCAAAAACATCTCCTTCAATCGCGTCTTGACAATCGATGTCTAAACATTTTTCAAATGAAGATGCCGTATTATTCGACACTCAAGCGAATCTCCCCGTATTTTCCGAACCGCATTTTTTTTTATCGAAGAAAGATACGCAAGCACATTATCATTTTGACTTTCGCCTCTCCATCATCTTTTCGCAGTAGATGATTTGCAGCTGCGACACGACGATGCGCTCAGCAAAAAGCGAGGAAAGCGGCGGGAAGCCACCGATGGTCGATTCCCCGTCCTTGGTTTTATCGCTCGTAAAGCTCGGTCCGCACGGTTGCTGCAACGGCCACGGATCGTATATAAACCCCGTACCGACACCCTTCTCGTTTACGCTCGTAACTCTTCCCGATCTTCCTTAGCCGCCCACGTGGCATTACCATCGGCGATGGAGCACGGAAGCTCAGCGGAGCGGAAGTCGAAATGGTGCAAGTGCTCGTTAATATGCGACTCCGATAAAGCAGCACTCTTACCTTAAGTATCTTCACACTGAGTATCCTTACATTAAGTAAGTGAACAGCAGTTCTCAAGACTGATCTAAAACATAAGCTGCAACTCTCTCTTACGGAATCATTATAAAAAGAAATTAATATCTTTAGACTTTTATATTGTTTAATCGTCGCGAAATGAAAGAGAGAAATAGATAGTTTATATTGAGAAATTAATTATTCGCAATCGTAAAAAGGGATATTTTTGTTGAAATAGCTCAAATATCTTTTATTTATGTTGTAAATAATAAAATAATCTTTGTTTAAAAAAAACTGCAATTCATATAAAAAAAGTCATAAATGAATATATATTAAGACACTGATGGATACTTCATCAAACCGCTTCATCAAATCTATCAATCTCGCTTTTACTAGTTATCAGTCTAATTTAGGAGAAACGGGTCCTGCATGAGACGCTGACCACAGGAGCGATGTGGCTCGATCGACTAGATGTCGAAGGGGGGCCCTTTGATGGGGGGACCATTCAACTCGGATACTCACCCTTCGATCCCCCATTTACATTGGCGGATAGTGTAAATGGCCATTAGACTGCCATGCTAACCCGCAAAACCGATGTATATGTGTGCGCGCGCGCGCCTCGCTGATTGGCCGGAAGCCGATTTTCCTTAACAATCATCGCTGACAAGATTGTCACCGTTCAGACTGATCGTGTCGATGATAAATCTATAATGCCCGAACTAACGCTAATCTATCACATGTCTGTCACACTCCGTCGTGACAAGCAGTCTAGTGTCGCATGTTTTTTTCTGAAACTGTAGATAAAAAGCTGTTCTCATCCGTTTGCGCGGTATTGCGGAAATTTATTAGGATTTACACGAGTGTCTTCACAGGAATAACGTCAGATTTATTAGGCCATTGTTCACCGCGGTATCTGCACAATTCTTCGATCTCGCTACGCAGTTCCGAGAACTTTCTCTGGCCAAAACAGTCTCTCTGAACTCTTTATTTCTTTTCCGCTTTAAAGGAATATTTTGAAACTGCGAAAGATTTATAATCTTTAATATGAAATATTGTATGAAGAACTGCGAAAATAATATAGAACTTACATATATAACATCAAAGTTAAAGATAAACTATGTTAATTCCGCGAAACATATGCGCTTAATACACAAATTAATACTTTAGCTGTAGAATTTATTTTTATTTTTTTCACGCACTTTTAAATATTTCTTTTAAATATTTCTTATATCCAATGTCACTCTCGTCGCTTCATATCGTACAAATAAACTTAATAAAGGAGTATCCAGATACCGGAAATCGATAGTCAAACCACTTGGAAAGTTGTTGCCATCAAGGAAATCTATACCACATTCCACGATATCCGTAACAGAATCTAAACAAGATTGAAATAATTATCCCTTTGGTCGGAAGCGGGGAATCGAGACGAAACTATCACACAGTTGGAAACTGTGGACATTATATTCTCACAATGTAAGAGGAAACGAGGTAAAATAGGGTAAACTCGCGAGAAAACGAGCGACCTTCCCATACTATTGGATTCTTATCTGGGAAATTCGCATCACCTTCGAGAGGAAACAGACGCTAGACAGGCAATTCCGCGGAAAGAAAGCCGTTTTAAGACAATAATTCCGCAGCCGATCGAATTATATGCGAACAAACTATCGTCGTCGCGCCGTTTCTGTCGTGCCACCCTTCTCGTTTGGTCGTGCAGGCGATTCTCTCTTTCTCTCTTTCTTTCTCTTTCTCTCTCTCTCTCTCTCTCTCTCTCTTCCTCGACCCTTCCTACCATCCGCTATAAACTTCGACGACGCGCCCGCAACTCCTCCCGTATTCTCTACTGTTCCGCATTTGCGGCCCTTCATTTGCAGATAACCACTCGTAGAACCACCGAACAATCAACCGTGCCCCAGAGTGCATCCTTCCTTCCTTCCTTCCTTCCTTCCTCTTCCTTCCTTCCTTCCTTCCTTCCTTGCTTTTCTGACTCCTCTGCCTTTTCTCATACTTCCTTCCGCCCTTCCGCTCTACTTCTATCAACAAACTGGATAAGATTAAAGAGAATTTGAGAGAAAAAAATAGTCAATATTACTGATTCGTGGACATCGAGAACTATCTATAGAAAGAATCTATGTAAAACGCTCAAAACGCAATGTTTTTATAATATATAAAATTACATAAAAATATAAAATAAAATATAAAGAGAAAATTACAAGTTTAGGAAGAGAGAAAGAGACATAATACAGAACACATGGCCAAGTTCAGGGTTAAACAAAAACTGTCTGTGTTGCGTGTCGTTACCAGACATGCAGGAATAACGAGGGGTGTTACGATAGAACTTGGGGTCTGTTTCGTGTCTGCGCTTTTTACATAACATAGCTAATTATATGAAATTTTGTAAACTCTCTCTGGAAATGCGGATATATTTTAAAGGCAATTAAATTTAATATTTTACATTTTTAAAGTATGTTAGCTGCATGTAAAAATATTCTAAAATGAAACTTTTTTCAAAGTAAAGTTAACAGAACTAGATTAGAATTGGACAGGAAAAATTTAATTTGTAACTAATATATGTCACACACATACACATCCGTGTTATGTATTCTTTCGAATATATTTTTAAGATCACGCATTATCGGTTTTTAATTCTAATATGTAAACTAAAAAATATCGATTATTTCAGAATCTTTATACTTTGCACATTAATAAATTTTACAAATTGCGCTGAATATTATCTACCGCGAAAAAGACGCGATATTGAAGCGACTGATGCGTTCGGCCGTGAATCTCAGATCGTAAAAACGCGGTCATAAATTCGCGATTTTCGCGCTTCGACATTACACGTATAGATCTATGCCAGTTGTCCGAACGATTTTACATCTCTGATAAGAGGATGGGAAGCCGTTGTTCTCGAAGATCGATGTTCGGCGCGCGCCCCGAGAGACGAGAGAATGACACCGCATAAATTCTCACCCTCGTCCCGGATAACGCGGGATGACGTTTCGAGTTTCCCCCTCCGCGAAAACCAGCTGTACTCGATGAATCGAGATCTCGATGAGCTATGTCTTTCATTTCCTTTCTCCCGAACTCAGAGTTTGCGCAGGCTTCTCTATATTCATCTGCTGCTAAATAGACAAGAGAAAATCGATAGCGCCGCGGGAGGTCTATTCTCAATAATATATATCTTAAATAGATCGGTAATAAATCGAAAATAATTAGTTGATGAAAATAAGATAGTTAAAGAGATCTATTATTATATTTCTTAAAAGGAAATTGGTTCGAAATGGAAATTAATAGTACATTTTTATAACTGAGAACTGGCTATATTAATTAATTCGACTTTTTTTAGAGCAATTCGAAAATTAAAATTAAATTATTACAATATTAATTCTTAATAACCACATTTACATTTTTATCACATACTTGTTAAGGGTATTCGAAAGCGATTTTATTTTAAGCATTAAAATCTTATAAAAAATTATGTAAGGCAATTTTTTTATATATAAAATCCAAGCATATTTAATGTATTTTTACGGGAAAGTTTTTAAGGGAAAAGTCATAAATTTTATAATTAAAGCTGATTAACTTTTCTCTTAACTGATTTACATCTCAACGATTTGTATCGCAAAAGAGCGAATTCGATTGTAGTTCTTTCTGACATATTGTAATAATATTTTCAAAGAGCACTACAATATTGACAATCCATCTTATTCGGAAGGGACTTTGGCGGATCGCACGTGACAGTATAAAAGATGCTTCGGTCCCCCTGTTTTTCGGACGTCAACGCTCTAGTAGCAGGACAAACGCTGATCGAAAGAGGAGAACCGGAGCTTGTCGCTCCGGTAACTCTCGGTGTTTGTTTTCCTTCTGGTCCCTCCTGTTTTTCCTCCATTAGCGACTTTACCATCTCTGGCTGTATGCCCTCTTAACGGCTCTCCCACCCTTCCTTGCCACCGTCTTTGTCGTCGTTTTCCTCGGTTACCCCACGTCAACAAACACCTGACAACTTCCCGTGACTATCATCGGAACGACTTCTCAAGTTGCCTCGTAGACATCGTGGCACCCCCTGCGGCTTCCCTCCTCGATTTGTTCGCGATATAAAATCCGCATATCGACTGCGGAATTGCCTTCTACTCCTTTCATAATATCGCAGCATATCACGCATTCTCTTTTTTTTCGACGATTATCTATGCAAAGACGAGAAAATAGCATGTGTTCTATAATGGTTGCCGGCAACCTAAACACCATATTATATACACTTCAAAAGCCGGCTATTTCATCTTTTACATAGACACATATCAAATGACTTTTTTTATTAATACGATGTATCATGTAGAATTCATATAATTCTTATCTTATTTTTATTTTTCAATTTAAATATCGATTTTTGAGACTTCAGAGTAATTTATAAGATCTTTAGTTTAATACAGGTTTATTTATCTTTTTGTAAATTATACATTACTTAATAAAATTATTTTTACGATACCCTTTGCATACATATTTCAAAGGATAAACAAAGATTGTTTTTTATACATTCTTTATTTAAATCGGCATTTAAAAATACTATCATTGTAAATTTATTATATAAAATCTATTATTATAAATCAGCATTCTCGGAATTTTCAAATCTACGCTTTTGCGTGGACGATAAAAATATACGGTTTCGATTCGTCGTTTGATCGAGAGGATACATTTCATAAATTCCACCAACATTTATTTTTAAGATATCCCACGCATTATCCATGCGTCTATACGTCTGCCAAGGTCGCGATTATCATCACAGTCGTCGTCAGCTTCGTTCGTGATACGTTAGAAAGCATATCGAAGAGACCAGACTTCCTATGTTCTCGTTTTATGTAGTTTCTGATTATGCAATGGCATTCCTCGAACCAGTTATGCCAAGGACGCATACCACTCGGGTACATACGCTGCAGGAATCCCCCGAGATCATTAGATCGTATCTAAAAGAATCGAAAACAATCCTTATAAGTGAAGGGGGCAACGATCAGAAATATTCTGAAATACCAATTAAGTCTGAACAACCATAAACGTATTAAATGAATTATATCATTATAGACTATAGACTAAACTAAGGTATATTATTAGATATATCGATGTATCTTTCTATATTGAATTATTTATGTATATGGTTATACTTTTTTATGACTTTAAAAGGTGTTTTTAAAAATATTTTTAGCATTTTACAACTTCTCTTTCTCAAGAAATTGAAGAATAAGAAAATGCTATTTTATATTTTATTATTATCTATACTTTTCACGAGGTTGTTTTCACTTCAAATGTTTATTTAAGGATGTATGTATCATATGCCAAAACATTGACAAAAGCATGAAAATTTCGTAGACCGTTCTACTATTTCTTCTGAGTATCTCTCTCTCTCTTTCTCTTTCTGCAAATTACCCGTTTTTTTTTTCTTGCAGTGATTTCAAGCGATAAAAAGTTTTTGTCATAAATTAGGAAAAATATTAATTACAACTATTTTCTTTTACGAACATGTTAAAAATCATATTATTTTATTATACTTCAATTCTTTTGATAATCTAGATTTATTTATTTGATTTTTCAAACAGTATAAACGTAAGAAATATATATTTTTTTTTTATTTTTGACAGTTTTTTGTAGCTATTGTACAGCCAAAATATCCTTAAATAATTTGATACGGGAGTCAAGCGATTGTTCTCTTACGAAAATAATTGACGAATAAAATTTGTTTGTTGTAAGCTTGTTTAGAATATAAAGGCGGAATGTAAAGAATAGATCGTGCAACAGACGATTTAAAATCTCGATTATACGTTTGTGCTTATACGGTTGTTCCGGATTGTGTTTCCGATATTTTTCGAATCTTCGCCTACCTCGCATAGGGAGGTTGCAGGCGATCGCAATTCTTCTTGTTCCTCACGGAAGTTGAAACTGCTTCCATGATCGCGAAATAAGCCCCGGCAACGCCTTCTTCTTGTATTCCCGACTGTCGTTGAGAACCCATCGATTGATTCGAGGCGTAATGAGAGAGAAAGAGAGCGAGGAAGGCGCCTGAGGCCACTTATTGCCGAGCAAGAGAGTTCGCTGTTCGTGCCGCACGCGATAAGTAGTAACGACACGTGAAACCCTCCGATAATCACCGTCATTCCGTGATGCTGCGATAGAGGCGAACGCTGCAACTTCGATTCGATCACACCGCTTCAAATATTGTAGCATGATTCACGCAAATTCAATTTTTTTTTTATATATATATTCGCGTGTAGATATAATACAATATATATGATTTAAAAATTATAGACGAGAGATTTCGTCATTAAGATAATTAATAGTATGGTTAAAAATAACATCACAGAATAAATTGTCATTTTTAATCGTTATTTATGAACGATAATCAAACGAAAGACAACGTAAAACATTAAAATGCACATAATGAAATAATAAACTTTTATGTCTTATAGTTATATATAGTCTTATTGATTATTTTCACGGAGAATATATTATCTTTCTTCCACGGGGAAGTTATGCGATATATTTTACGGTCTATCTATCCTCGCACTTATATGAAGCACGTTTCCGCATGGAATTTATCCACCGAACGTTATATAATTTAAAAATATAAGGAATTCCACGCTAGAGAGCGTTCCAGAGCCCTTTTCTTCGACGCGAAAATTCTTAATATCTTCTTCCTGCTTCTCGAATTACTATCGCCGCGGTCTGGCCGGCGGTAACAGAACGGCATTCAAGAGCGATCGCGTGGATGAGTACAGAAGCTAGAAAGCAGAAGGGGGGTAAGAACGAGGGCGAGGGCCGGGTATTTCACGGCAACAATGGCGAACCCCTCTATCATTATCTTCCTACTCGTCTTCGTAATCGACGTTTAATTCCGGAAGTGTAATATCGATTATCCGGAAATCAAGCCGGTAGCGATATACATCGGGAGCAACAAGCGTTTGCAGCATCTCCGATACGGGAGATCGTATTTTCGCGAAATTTTCACCCGACGAAAGAGAATGCGGTGCGTATGAAGAACGTAAATTGTCACGTTCGTTGATTATTACTAATTGAGGTCGATTTCTTAGATCCTCGTTCCATTGTATACTCGTCATAATCAACGTAATACTTATCGTCTCGTCTCTATTTCATGCGTTTGGAGATCAGGGACGACGTTTAGTCAACAAGGATGTTCTTAATTGCTCTTACGAACTAGATGAATCATAAGAAATGCTCGCATGATATCTTCGACGCGCGATTAGAATTTTAATCACGCAAATAATTACTCATTCGACGATATAATGAAGAAATTGACGTCATGTGTGATAAAATTTAACGTCTATAAAATTTCTGAAAAAAAGACGTTTTTAATTATTTATAGCATTAAAATATGCATAAAATATATAAAATTTACATAGCAAAATACGTATGATATAACTCAGATAGATTAGAAGATTAGATATTTTACTAAGAATTCGCATAGATTTGCATAAATTACTCATTGAATAGTCTCATAAAATAATCTTTGTAATTTATAGTCTATTATACTGTAAAATTTCTTGATTTATACTAAAATAAAACGTGCCGCTGGCGATATAGCGGTGGCATTAATAAATAGCTAGACGAATATATAGAAGGATGTAGACCGATTAATGTTCAGATTAAGAGGACACGTAAAGGATAATGAGGGAACAAAGGATAGACGAATATCTCGATCGACGGTGAATGAAGGGTGAAGGATCCGTTGAGTCGAACGTTTTCGCGTCTCAACGGAAAGTTTCCGCGTGCTTAAGAGCTCTCGAAACTTTTCAATAAAGTGTAACTTACTTTCCATACGTCTCGAATGATAAAGTTCACTCCGCCACTATCGTTTTTCGAAGGAATTATGGGGAAGAGGGGGAGAGATTCTCGAGAGACTCTCGAGTGACTCTCGAGTGTTGTCGATAATCATTTTTTTGATGTCTTTTAAAGAAGTTCTCAGTATATTCTATCTTACTTTTGTATAATAGGATTTACGCGCGAATGTAGAGATGTTTTTGTAAGATGTAAGAGCGCATTGAAATAAATAAAAAATATTTTATATTCATTTTTTTTTAAAGGCTTAAAAGAGAGAGAGAATATTATGCAACAAGAATATCGTTCATTAATCGAGCTAACTCGCACTTTAAGGATGTATGTGTCATATGTCAAAACATTGACAAAAGCATGAAAATTTCGTAGATTGTTCTATTATTTCTTCTGAGTATCCGTGCAAAACCTGAGCACAATTCTTATAATGATTTGGAAATTATTTAAGTTTAAAGTTAGTATTGATTCTTATGGAAAATCGCGTATCGTACACTTATTGACAAATTCGATAAAGAAAAAATATTGCCAACGAAATAAAAATCTTCACATATATTAAGAAATCTCTAATAAATATTTGTGCGAAATTTGATTTAGATCCATTTACTCGTTTAAAAGTTATTTACTAAAAATTGTAGTGAAATATTATCTCTCTTTCTCTCTTTCTGCAAATTACTCGTTTTTCTTTGTTTCTTGCAGTTGCATTTATTCGATTTTTCAAACAGTATAAATGTAAGAAATATGTTTTTTTTTAATTCTGATAGTTTTTTGCTACTATTGTACAGCCAAAACATCCTTAACAGGTATCTTCGCACTTATCACTTTATCGCGAAATTATTTTTCGCTTTAATGCAAAATGTCAACGTAATAAATAATATCTTTGTGTCCATCTCCTCTCTCTCTCTCTCTCTCTCTCTCCCATCATATTATACATTCTCCACGAGACACTACCGAGTTTGGCGGGTATCTCTAACGGCCGACACCGCCGCTAATTGCCGTCCGTATAATTACCATATCGGGGAGATAAATATGGAGCTCTTAGCTTCTACGGCCAACGAGAGACACAGTACGCCGGCATTACGTCTGGGCTGTTTAAACGCACGGCGCTCGGAAAGATAGAGCAGAAGGGGATAAAATATGAGCTTCGAACACAGGAACTATACAGCGCGAAGATTCTAACAAACTAATCTACTTGTCGGCGATTTGCCTTTATGTATTAATAAATGTTTCAATCTCTCGTGCTTTCGTATTGTCTTTACGATGATTTGTCTATCTAAAAGTGGACTGCTCGCGAGAAGGGAGTGAAAAAGATCAAGGCAACTTTCGAGTTATATGTAACTGTGTATATAATGCGCAAGAAAGAAGAGAAATGGAATTTGCGCGAATGTAGATTTAGAATGTTATTCTAGATTTATGTGGCTACGATATTAGTTCTACGACTTCAAGTATGCTTTATATATTTGTTTCTTAAATATTATAAAATACTTAATCATCGACGATTTTAAAATAAATCTTAAACCACGTAATAGGATATTTTCGCTAATAATCTACATAGCAATGTTATTATCTCTTAGCTGTCGTCTGCTTCTGCGTATTACGAGAAGGAAGTAATATCGAAGTAAAAAAAAAAAAAGATTGTAATAAGACCCTCACATAGACTTCGCAATAGTTGTTACGAAGGATCAAAAGATTAACAATGGCTACCTGACGTCTATTTAATAACCGACTTCGTTATCTCGGCTTTACAAACCTCCACATGCGTGTGCCCCGGGACTCTTTCGCCGGCCAAGCACGAGATATAATTACAGGATGCGCATATTCTGTGACAGTACAACGTTTTCCGTTTAAATGGGGCTTCACTTCAAGAGGATTCATTATATCGCTAAAATAACTCGCATCTCTCCTCCGCGCTCGACGAGAGATCTGTGTATCGAGAGCAGAAGAGAAAGTTGCGCGAGAAGGTAAATCCCCTTCTTCGGTCGCGAGTCATCTTGTCGTTCGCATAATTGCCTCCTCGGAGACCCTATATCCTCGGTTAACTATTAACTTACTCACACGCATAAACGCATGGTCGCGCAGCGATAAACGCATCCACGCGTGCGAACGACTCCCACATATGGATCCTAGTAGTTCGCTAATTTTCTCGACCACGACGGATATTTAACGTCGTTTTTCCCCGATCCCGCGTCGAGTTGGAATGCCTCCGGCTTCACCAGGAAGCGATGGTCAGGTTGAGAAATTATCGTGGCGCCGCCGTGACGACGTCGAAGCGAGACGTCGCGGTCTCCCACGCGCGCGTTTATCATTTCCCTTCCTCGACGGCTGTCTCTCTCTCTCTCTCTCTCTCTTACGGAGAGCAGCGACCGAAGCGAAAGGACGAGAGGAAGAGAACGAGAGGACGGCGCATGCCAACAGTGGCGACGCCTAATTAGCGACGCCGGAAATGAGGTGCAGGCACTACGAAATTAGTATCCCGAGATATCCACCCGCCATTCTTCTCCTTCTCGGTGCAATGCATTCATATAGATTTCCTGTACATCGGACATCTTCATCGTATCGGAACATCGCGACCTAGAATAGAACATCAACGCGAACTGTTGATATAGCGCGGGAAAAGTACATTTTCTGTAATTTAATCAAATAAGTTCTTTCATCCACGGTTGCCAAAATGAATTTTTTCTTGAAATTTTTTTATGAAAACTTGTGAATATCTCTTTCACTGTTTACCTTTCAACCTTTTTAAACATCTTTTTGTATCTTAAATTAAATTTCTCTGTTAAAATAATCTTTTATACTCCAAGGCTATATTGACGCAAAGATATTTTTCTTGCTTGAACAAAAAAAGATTCTGAATTAATCAGTAAAAGAATTTATAAATGGAAAGTGAGAGAGAGAGAGAGAGAGAGAAAGAGAGAAATAATAAAAGAGATGTAATATGTAGATTTTCAACCTAAGTGTATTTTATAGCTTTACATATACATGTGTGTGTGTCGCATAATAACATACTGTAATTATAAATTATATATTCGGATTGCCATTAATATTCATACCGATATGTGAGACTATCATGATATCTCTTTTCACGTAATTGCAAATTCTATTATTTATAATGTTATATGCTAACAATTATACATTCAACAAACGTAAAATAGAGACATAATAATATGTAACGCGATTGTTGTACACAAGTATTTTATTATCTGCGAGCCACAAAATTATATGACATATGAAAACGCGACCGAATCTAAAAATTGTTCCAACTTTTACTTTCCAACGATTTCAATACGCACTGGTATATGTGTATGTGCCCGGATTAACTCGGTAAAAATTTATATAATGGCTTGATTCAGACCGGATGTACAAAGAGAATATTTAAATGAGAATGCCTGTCTGCGCTAACTCGTGTCATTTAGTTACAAAGCTTTCACTGATGTAACTTCTGTTTCTTTTTTTTCTATGCGTATATCGCAAATTATATAAAATTTTACCTACGTTAAAAGAATTGCGCTAACAAGAGAGTACATTATAAAATTTGTCCACTGTAGAAAATTCTATCTCTATGGGAAGAACTAAAGATATATCGCAGGATATACATTATTTATAAATCTTTCAAATATATTTCCAATATATGTCATGTGTATTATATTTATTTGTTTCTCAATATATGTTTTTAATAAATAATTAATTATAATATCAAGATAATAATAATTATAATTTTAAGAGAAAATCGTGACAGGAATCAACTCTTAATTATTAGTATATTTTTGTCTATTTTATACTGATTAATGCAATCGTCAAATATTGCAGCATGATTTCGATGAAAAATTTAATAACAATATATCTACATTTAAATCAATATTCTTTATTCATAAGAACCGACAGAATTGACTTTGATTCGTATTTTAAACTTCATTTTTTTCCTCTTGCATTCACTTTTTACGACACGCTGGTTACGATAGTCGACATTTGCTGTGTCGTCGTTCACAGTAACGTCGCTATACCGATAGGGTGCGATTTACGGGTAACAACCCCTCACGTGCTAAGCCCCAACGTTCATCTCCCTACCGCGAGTGTCGTTATAGCGACATTAAACTAGCCAGACAATGATAAAGCTTTACGATTCAGCCTGCTACGAGTGAAAACGCCGAATTCTCGCGCAATTAATCTTTTATTTTAATAACTATGATGATTGATCGATGATAGTGATAATATATGTGTCATAGCCAGATTACACAGTCCGTCGTTTTATAAAACGTCTAGTAGGCATTTTATAAAGTGTGGCCACATTTTCAAATCATTGTTGAAAATGAAATATTTTATAATCTGCTTAAGAATTTTAGTCTTTTTGTAAAACACTAACAAGCGATCCGCCACATTGTCAAACGCAACGATTTGTACATCGTTTTAGATTCTGGCTAGTTCATTACAGTCATTTTATGAACGGCGCGTTTTTATCGACCTTACTTTATAGTACATTTGATAAAATAGTCGTAATAAATGTATTTTTTTTTATTTTTTCAAGTTTATATTTCTTTTTATTGTTTGTTTTCAAACATTATTTTCGAGAATTTTATTTATGTTACTTTTATAAAACCTTAATTATAATAAATACAACAAGCTTTTTCTCATTTAGAAATACACATAATTACCTATTAATATCATAACATAATTATCTATTAATTTTCTATAAATGGCTGTTCTACAAAGACAGTTCATAAAATGACTGAAATGAATTAGTCAGAATCTAAAACGATGTACAAATTGTTACGTTTGACAACCGGTCGCTTGTTAGCGTTCTATAAAAAGACTAAAATTCTTAAAATATTTCATTTTCAACCATGATTTGAGAATGTGGCCGCACTTTATATTATGTAATCTGACAACGACATATATATAGCTTTATTTATATCTACAACCCACTACTTTCTCATAATAAGAGCAATCTTAGGATATTGTTGTTGTTGTTGTTATTGTTATTATTATGTTCTGGACAGAAAAAAAACACTCTCACACAGATAGGTCTGAGTCATTCTTTCAATATTGCAAGAAAGGAAAGCGGAAAAGAGGAACGGATACGCACCTCGATATTTTATTTCACCATGTATCTCACAACGTCCATATATTCTCCTCGCGATCACTGCACTCTTCGCTAACCTCGCCTTTCTTTGCTTTCAGGGATTTGCGACCGGTTAGCCTGGAGAAAGGTCAGGAGACCCTCAGGCTCAGGATCTATGCCTGTTACGCCTGGGGTGGGCCCCTCCTGGTCGCCGGCCTGGCGGCCCTTCTGGACCATCTCCCGGCTCAACCGCAATATACGTTCCTGAGGCCCCGCTTCGGCGAGAAGCAATGCTGGTTCTACGGTAAGTTCTTACGCATCGATCAGCCCCTCGTCATTTCTGCGTGAACTATTTCGCGGACACGTAAATCTACCTCGTTCCGACGTTGCCCTTCAGTTCTCGTCACGCCAAACTATCACGATCCCATCAGATTTACATTCTCCAAGATGTCGAAGGATGTGACGTGTACGTAATATTGCAAAAAAAAAAAAGAATATTGAGAGAAAGTACGAAGGTGAAATGAAAATCAGATTGGTTTGGCTTTAAAAATAATATATAGATTCCTAAAATTGAAAACTGTTATACTTTAAGCTTTAAGCAATTTAGAATCGAACTTTTCTAGGGAAAGTTTTGAAACGGGAAGCCTTTTAATTACGTCAATGTAAATTCATTTCTAATAAAGAAAATTAATTTTCTTTCTAATTCATTAAAGAGCTCACGATGTGATTTGTGTTTCAATTTAGTGACGCACAGTGTAAAATAAGCGATGTCAATAGAACCGTACGAAACTAGTACATGCCTCAATTAAATAGAGCAACGCGTTTATTATAGTTAGCTCAATGATGCAATTGGCGCGAATTGCTTGCTGGATGATAGTTCGAGCTAGATCATTGCTTTAATTAAACTTGGCAACGGCGCGGCTATATTATCCAGAGACGGCTCTGGTCAATATAATCTATGATAATGTATTATGATACCAAAACGGGCCATTCTTGCAATTCAAAACGATCGACCGATCCAATGGGAATTATTTATAACCATATCCGCGTAATTAATAACTGCGATACATTCGTTTTTCTTCAGTCCGGATCACCGCTATGAGGAAGCCTTTATCATCCTCGTTATCAATAAATGATAAACTTGCAAAATGAATAATCGATCATTCGTCTGACGTTTAATATTAACGGCGGAATATAACTCATCTTTGTGAATTAATTTATTTTCTTGCTTTAATTAAAGTCGATAGTAATCTCACTCGCAACAGGATATGTGAAATTGCTACCGATTTATAAAGATCGCGATCTTTAATCATAATTAATATTAATATTCATTTTATGTTTTGTTTGTTTTAATAAATATAACACATAGGCTGATTACAAATTATTCTTGTTTGATACACTTCTTATTGAAGAATACAAAACGAATCAGAAATTGACACAAGGATACATTTTAGTCTTAACAAAGACTAAACGTTTCTCTCTTTCAACTCTTTGGAATGTGGTAAGTTTCAACTTAAATACCTCATTGTGATTATATCTCAGATTAAAAATAGTTATTTGACGGTAATAAGATATCGATTTGACAGACAGTAACGGAGCTTATCATTGAAAGTAATACGTTGCGAGCAGACCGTTATCCGACAATCCCTTGTGATCCGATTATTCCGCCAATTAATAGAACTGGTCATCCGCGCTTTCGGAGTGCCGATTAAATTGGTTTTGTTAATCGATCGGTCGTGTCGAATTAATTGCTAATGAAGTACCATCGTCCGGTATCGGCGCGACTAGCGTTGTAAAATAAAATAATATCGTGGTCGTTATGACGTGGCCATCATTATACGCGTATATTCACGGATGACGGATTGCTTTTAAAAAATTTTACTCTTTTCATTAGGATCTTAATTTTCGCCCTAATTACTTCGCGAAAAAAACACGTGAATGAGAATTGAATCAGACGGTCGGATGGACGATCTTAATTCGATGAAAAAGATATTTTATATTAAAAAAAGTAATAGAGAAAAGAACTGACATTCGGTAAAATTTCTATGAAAAAAATCGATGAATTGATAAAAAAAAAAATAATCTGTAGTTATTCGTATATCCGAATAATATATCTGAATTTCTATTTCTATACAAAATACGCGTGTGTACTTATTAAAAATAATAGAGAAGAAAATTGACATTTGGTAAAATTTATATGAAAAAATTTGATAAATTTATAAAAAAACAATCTGTAGTTTAAAAAAAAGTTATTCGGATACACGACTAATATATTTGAATTTTTATTTCTGTACAAAATACTCATATGAAACTTCCACTGTATACGGACACAAAATCAAAGGTATTTATTAATACATTGTTAGCACAGTCGAGTGACAGCCACTCAACTGGCGCAAGAGGATTACATGCTCTCTCACTGAAATATTACATATAAATCGCGCGAGCTCTCGTTTACATGATTTTCTCCCCGGCGGTATGTAATTATCCGGGCGTACAAATAATCGATTATAATAAGGAACAAAACAAGCGACCGCCGCATCGACTTCCGCGCGGTGCGAGCGCGGATATACTACCGTAAGAGGATTACGCGTCGGCCGAAATATTGTATTTAAGTATGACGTAGGGGGTAGCTGAATATAAGAAGATCGAAGATACCCCGAGGAGAGCCTTTAATACCTCGGATCCCCAATAATAACCGGCGCGGTCCGCCTGATGCGAATCTCTCCCAGGCGCGCGTACGAACGGAGATAATAAGGTTCGACGTCGTAACGGGCAACGGATCTTTATTCGTCGAAGCCCCGGCTATGGTTACGGGCTATTTAACGACCCGTTCGCCCATAATCCACATCCCGTAATCCGGCGCGTACACTCCTGGTCGTCCTAAAATCCCTCGCGTAGACGCAAGCGCGCGCCGCCGATGCGATGGATGCATTAATTCCGCCACGTCGATCTATCTCGTGCGCCGCTGATTAATACTTACCTTTTACATGCCGGATCCACCACCCCTCTGTCGCGGTCAGAGAGACTGCAATTACAAACAAACCGCCGTCCACCCTCGCCGCGCGCGACACGGCGCCAATTTTTCCCCCATCTAAAGAAAAAAAATGACATCAAAGAGTTGACGGGGATAATAATTATAGGTGTCTCCTGATTGTGGACGCGGAGCGTTAATGATATTTTGCAACAAAAGCGTGCGGCCGCGTTTAAAATGTTAATGATAAAATAAAGTGATAATCTCTCGTAGGTGATTAAAACACGGCTAAAACAGCGAGATGATTTTTCTGGAAAGAAATATATCTTAACATATACACTTATATAAATATAGATAAATTAATACAGATAAATTATATAATAAAAGAAATATACACCGATAAATTAATAATGTATTTGTTATTATTTTTTCATTTTTTTTATTACAATTTGCGAAGAGTTTTTACAAGATACGAACAAAACACAGTCAGTCAATACTAACAATGCTTTCTACCTTGGCCCTTTGCTTCTAAACTCGATCTCAAAATCTTTCAAAATTTGTCCTGGCACAAGAGGAGAGCGTGATATTTTATATCGTCAAGCTGCAATCTCTCTTCTGCTTTCTATCGTCATACAATTTTACCTTTTCTCTACGAAGAATACCTGGATGCGTACAAAGGCCACACCTGGCAGATAAATAAAACCACCCGCTAAATCGGGATAATGGTCGCTCTTGGAAAGCTGCGTCGCGGAACTATCGCGAGTTGTTTTTCGTGACACAATGCTGTTGCAGTAGACGAGGGGGTACTTGTGCGACAAACAAGCAACACACCCTCCCCCTTTATTCTAGCAACCACGTTATACCCTATAACGGCATAGGCCGAGACGATGGGGTAGAGAGATAAACCTTGGCGCCAGCTAGTCCAACCCCATCGTGCGAGAAACGACCAAATCCCCCGTTGCCCCCTATCGACTATATGGCCCACATTAATAGGTATGCGTGTACACGCGTTTATAAATAGGCCCCGATATTGTCCTCTGTTTCGCCGTTGCACTTTTATCCCTTACTTTCGAGATTTATATTTAACATCGATATGAATCGATGAACGCTCTTTTTGTGACACAACTAATAATATTAACAGAAGAGATGTGAAATCTTCCATCGTTGCTCTTAATATCGGATTTTTCGGCATACTTTTTGAATCCATTTTTAATCAGTGGTAATATTCAGAAATAGTTTATGAGTAATTAGTAATTAGCGATCGTAAAAATAAGGAGTTTCCGATAAATTGAATCAGAAGTATAATATATAGTTATTCTTTGGCACATATCATATGAAGCAATATAGTTACATGTAAAGCGATTTTTGCTATCAATATTATCTATGTGAAATATTTACAATAAATTAAATTCGATGCTTTTTTTAGCTAAAGATATCTGAATATTAAAGTTTTGCGCAATCTCGGTTTGTTCATGGGTAATTTAAGTATATTAACTTCAGGCGCGAGCATGGTAAATTATTACGAGGGGGTTGCATGCTATTCAGGCGTTACACATCATTGATTTATGGCTATAAAATCACTTTCACGAAATTAGAATAAGAAACAGGATCTCTGTCAATTTAATTATTACTATTCTTATTATTATCAGTTTAATATATAACTGTGTTCACCTGAGAATTTAGTGTTACATTGATAACCCCATTCCTCCCTCCGGACAGACTAAATTTATCATGTGAAATTCATGGAATCCTCTTTGCTTTCTCTGCACATACATGAATATTTGTACAGAGAAAATCGTATATCAACGATCTTAAAGGTGTTTTTGCTAAAGAAGATGTAACTCTTATATCGTGTTTTTATATAATATAACATAATAAATAATTCTTTATAAAATTAATATTTTGCAGCTCTAAACATCTCTACTTAAAGTAAAAATACAATTTTAGAAATTGGCAATTGTAATGTATATTACAATATTTAATTCTTAAATTGTTAAATAATAAATTATACATAAAAAAATTACTCACGGAATGTTATAACATACAAAATACATTATTGAGTTTATAACAAATCGACAAAACACATGTCTCGTTACATTTTTAATGCGACCATTAAAAGAGAGTTGAGGGACGAATGCTGAAGAGAGACAATTGTACATAATGGCGATCGAATAATCGAAATGGTAATGAAATGCAAAGGGAATTATCAAATGAGAAAGAGAATCTCGGAAGCAACCCTCGCTTCCAAATCGCTTCGAATCCTTTCTTATTTATCACGCAATTTCGTTTATTACTCAAGCGGCTTAAGCGGATAAAATGAATTGTAAATTCAAGTTCAGAGAATGCTCTTTATTACGCCTTGTAAATTATTACACGTACTCACGCGTTCTCTAAGAAGAACATTGCCGATGTAACTGCTATCGTTTATCGACTATATAGATATCAATGCTTTCCACTTCCGGATTAGGCATTTTAGTATCATTCATCATGGCTGTTGATGAAAAAATCTAAATTTGTACACTATTTAAAAAAAAATAGGAAACACTTTTCATATCCTAAAAATTGGACTATTTTCAAACCGCTAAAACTTGAAAAGTCATCGTAGACAAAAAATTGTAAAAGCATTTTGAAACTTGAAGTTTCAATTTTAACGCGCTATTGATGGTTTTAAAAAAATTTTTTATCTGCTTTGTTCTATGCTTTAAAAAAGAACGCATTGTTCTGTTTCTTAAAATTATATATTTTTGACACTCTACAGCTCGATAAAAAAATTTCTCTCGAAATATTCAATTCAAATTCTATAAACCACAACATTCTGCCTACTAAATGCTTTTTTTTAAATTTTCCTACGATTTTTTTTTTTTTTTTTTTTTGATCGAATTACACGATTTTGAAACTAAACCCTAATTAATTTAATATTGTATAATATATTATTTCTTTTTCAATCTTGCTTATATAATCTTTTACATTTATCAAACACTTGAGAATGTCGAATAATCAAACGCAACTTTGAACCATGACTAGTGAATATCTGGACGCGATGCAAACATGTCAACCCGGAAGTAGAAGGCATTAATAACGCTTATATATACATAAGAAAAATTATGTGAAAAAGAAAACAGAAAGCGCGGGACAACGGACAAAAAAGAGGCCACGTGACAAAGACAAGCGGCGATATAAAGCTTGTGCGGCGCCAGAGCTTCGCGACTAATTCTCGCGCGACTTCTCTCGACGATGAGCTAATCGGATTTGACTGTGGAAGAACTGTAAAGTATCGAACGACGGCACGCGTGAACATAATTCATTTATATTTGTTACGGATGTTTGTTGCCGTGAAAGAGTGAGATATATAACTCACGCGAAACAGCTATTGTTGGCGATCTGCCAAACTCAGCAAATATAGACGACCATCTCCTCGCCCGCAAAATTCGAAAGCCGTTCCCCGTCGCGGTTTATCCCTTCCCCCTTTCCCCTCCTCCTCCTCCTTTTTCTACTCGTAACGCCTTTATCTCCTCTTTTATGGTGCATCGTCGCGCGACAATCTTGAGCAAAATGCACAAACTGGAAATATACTGATTTTCGGCGTCGATCGCCGAATCGAAGGTGATATAGTCGGACAATGAAATAAATTTTTTATTGGCTGTTAAAGTTTTGAAGAAAAAAAGATCCTCTTTCAAACATACGCAATATCACCTATTGAAAATGATACAATTGTTAGAAATAATATTTATTTTTCAACGTGTCATGAATTAATTTTTTTTGTGCCACTAATCTTTCATAAATTTGTACTTTATGTATGTTTACTGTATTTATCTTACAAGATGTCTAGTTTAACTTTTGTGTCAATTTTTATAATATTATTTTTCTGTAGTATTCTCTTTCACAGTATCATTGTAGTTCGCGCGTTTGATCCGACATGCCTGATGGAAAAACTTTGTCGGTGTCAGACAGCGCATAGCAAGCATCCCGTTGCGGGACTGGTTTGGAAAAAGTTAGGGGAGGTTTGGACGAATAATGTACGACCATTGCATTTTGAGACGCTCTTGATGAAGACGCGCCGGATGAGAAAGAAGCCAGGATAGAGTCGGAAAGAAGCCCAGGATACAAGAGTTCGCTTCTCTGCATTCGTTTAATATTCCCGGCGGACATCGGGATGCAAGTTAGCTCGGTTATCCGAACAGGACCCGCTACACGATGTTTCGAAAGTTTTGTGACGAGCCGCCAAAGTTTGACGTTGAGCTCTCGCGAAAAGCGCCGGTTCTCCCTCTAACCGAGAGGTAAAAACCGCGATTATTCCAGCTGAAAGCAAACCTTTCGTTCCACTCGATGCGCAAAGCACGAGAATTGCATAGTAATTCGCGAAGACTTGATTATCCGTAACAACTGAAGCAAATTTTCAAAAAGATTAAAGAACTTTAAATATATTTAAAGGACGCAGAGTATATATTTAAAATAGCTTTTACATTGAGAGCGCTAAAAATTTACTTCATTTCTTTTAGATTAATTCAATTAATTTGCGAGAAGCATCTCTAATAAATTATATAGAATAAGAAAATCAAATATAGATATTTAAATCCTACAATAGAATAAAATTGATAGTAATTAAATTGAAAATAAAGTGTAGATTTTAGAGATATGGAATGAATATGGGAGGGTTGCTTCACGAAATATACATGTCTATTGGCTTCCGCAAAGAGCAGTGATAATAAAAAGTTATAAAGCTTGAGTAACGACTACGCCGAATAACGCAAATTTATTTGATTGTTTGATTTGTCTGCGATTCGCTTCAAGCCTGCATGTAATTCTTGCGTTTGTTTTATTTCGTTAGAGCCAATATAAACAATACATTCTGTTTATATGACTGTTGTTTGTTTATTAGCTAGTCAAACGATACTGTTCGTGTTTTTTGAATTATATTTATCTCGTCTAAAAACGCTTCGATAAATACGATAAGAAAAACATTGGGTATTGTTATTGCGTATTGTCACATTTTTATTGGATTGTTAAATAGTAACGGGTTTGCAGATCCGATTGACGTGTCTTGTATGGATATGCATGTGAAAAAAAAAACGAATCAAAATGTTTTATGTACATTCTATTCATCGCATACATCATATAGACGACTTTCGGAGAGATGGAAATTTTCGACAGAATAACTTTTTCGATAATTTTATTTTTACTACGCGTAATAATTGTCGTAGATTTTTGCACAATTAAATTGAAATTAATTGAAAGTTGTCAGAAGAAGTATTTTCTGTTCAAAAGAGAATTGAAAATTAATTAAATTTAATCTTGTTTTGGAAACTATTAGTTTTAGATATCATTGTTTTAATTATTATTTTTAATTATTTATTTTGAATTATTATTTTTCTTGATCCACAATCCATCTATAATAATGGACGGTTCAGAAAAAAGATTTATACAGCACGGCATAATTTTAAAGTAGTCTCTCAAATATCGAACGCGAAATAACGAGAAACTTATGAGCGCACTTAAATCACGGATATTACGCACGAAACCAATTTTAATCTCACGGACATACCTCATGATAAATATTCGCGCTTGAATTTTTTAACGGTGTGCCTGAAAAATATAGGATATTTCGAAAAGATATTGATGAGGTTATCGTCTTTATGTATGGTAGATACAGTTTTTGCGACAGAAATTTCTCGGGTCGTTGCTCCGACATTTTATTTCTGTCGCGAATCTATCGCTTCGAAATATCCAATTCGAAAAGTCGAGTCCTTCAAGCAGGTGATTTATCCGATCCGATACTTGCGTCCAATTTTTGTAATAATTTTTCCATCTCTCTCGATAAAAGTTCTTGAAAAATCTCAACTAGGTCAGTCGCAATTTAATATCTGCGCGGAGGACAAAGCGCTGCATTACTGCTAATCGAAGCTTACGTCGTATTTTATTTATGGATTTGTTTGCGCGGACGCGCCCTGTAACCGATAAGTGGCTACGGAGTCCTCGTGGAGAGGAGTCTGTTTCTGGCAGATTGCATCCGTAGTTATGGGGTTGGAAGAGTCGTCGGGACCGGTTAGTTGCGAGGGGGCGAATCACCCCGATAAAAGCGACTCGACCGTGAAGTCTCGGCCAGGGTCTCTATCGTCAAATTACCGTGAAGCCAATCGAAATAGTATATTTTGCGTGTGAGAACGTTGTTCTTCCACTGTTATTTAAAATATTCTCGTGTAATTCTATAAATAATCTCCGAAATTTTCAATAGCTTTTTCATATAACAATTATATCTAATGTATTTGTTTAGCAAACCATAATCTTTTTATAATTTTTTTGAATTTTAATATATATCTATTCTATATATATTCTATTATTTTAAACATAAATTTCGAATAATAATAACAATAATAATAATGCATATATTTTTCATTTATAATATTGTAATAGAATATAATATCAAATATTCAATTTATAGAAACGATTGGATTGCATGTATATAAAAATAAATTATTGTCTTCTTCATTATAGGACGTTTCATTATAATAGATATTTTATAAGAACTCATTTTCAAACGGAATTAATATCGCCGCGTTAACATTGCATTTATCTCTGTATATTTACGTGCACATTGCATACATTGAAATCGGTATAATCACGATTAGAAGATATCGTAAACGATGTTGCTGAAGCAAATATGAATTCGCGATCGCGCGCGTACGTGCGTTATCTACCGCAAATATCTGCGCTTAACGGGGTGGATCCTCGGATGTCTGTCTTGAACTTGAAATCCGAGCGTGCACGCGTACCAGTGCGTGCATATCCCAGGAATTCAGGGAATCGCGCAGCCTTGCACTACCGGCCCTTGTCCGGTGTGTACAACCGATCCACCGATTGGTTAAGTGCACGCTCCGCGTGATTCACCATAATTTCTGCTAAACGCATACATACCGCCCTTTCCCGAGCGAACGCAATTTCGACGGCGGAATCACGGCGGTCGCGTGATCGTCTCGGAATAGCCTCGTTGTAACCCCGTGCAAACTTTACCACGCCCGATCGCGCGCGATCGTTATGTGTCGTTCATCTTTACCTTGCGTACCTTTATTTCGTGCCTTTGATTTAGCCACAAGCTTCACAACTCTTATCACGGTTTAAAATAAAATGCTAATCCCCTGACAGAGCGTCGATAATTCTTGCGAGAATTACATTTTTTTCCTCGAAAATAGCGAGAATTTACAATTGAATGAGCGGGAAAATTATAAGAGACAAAGGCGGTATAATAAGAGACAAAGGTTACAGTCGTTAGCATTGTTTCCACACTTCCGAAACACATTTTAACGCATTGTGAGTATTATATATTTTTGACATATATTTTAAAAAGTTTATATAAATATGAATAATACAATTATTCCAGAACACAATAAAAGAGCAAAGATAATTTTGCAATTATAGCATATAAAAAAGAAATTGCATGGTAAAATATTGCGTTTCGAATATTAAATGCTTTAATTATCACATATTAAATAAATATTAAACACATATTAAATTTTATTAAATGTTATTTTTTATTTAATGTTATTTAGTTTGTTTAAAATAATCATAAAAGGAAATTACAATATTATGACATTGCCATTTATTTTCAGATATTTTGTAATCAAAAACATAAATGCGATAGGTTAATCACGCTGCTAGTTTTGGGGGAAGAATAATTAGGTGTCTTTTGCAAATGGTGCGTACGCTGTAACGTTCGAAATATATATATGTAGCAGGGTGGTGCGTAAACAACGCTATCCGCGAGAGGGAAGACAAATGTGCAATGGCGCTGTAGTAAAGTTATCGGCTATCGAATATTATTGGATAACGGAAACAAAGTACGTCTCGCTTCAACAGTTATTATCACTCGCGATCGCGATACACACATGTTTTTTTTTTTTTTACGCACGGTGTCATAAATAATTAAGAATAAATGAGAGAGGAGCGATATTTAAAAGCCGATTCCCTGAGGGCCGCGACACGTTTCGCCTCTATTTTCTTTTTGTCGTAACGTTTCGCGCGTCAATATGTGAATGAGAAAATAAACCTTCTCCGTTGGCAGATCGAGCAATTTATTTGTTCGTCATAAATCGCCTATCTATTTCTGCTCGCGTGCATTACGAAAACCCATCGCGTTCCAGTATCTTTCCATTTATCTTTCTTTTCGTAGCTCATTAAGCATATTTATCGAAAGATTATTATTTTCTAGCAGCGATAAAACTTATTTGATCCTTAGGATGTTTTGGTTGTACAATAATAGTAAAAAACTATCAAAATTTTAAAAAAACATATTTCTTACGTTTATACTGTTTAAAAAATCAAATAAATAAATCCGGATTATAAAAAGAATTAAAGTATCATAAAATAATATGGTTTTTGACGTCTTTGTAAAAGAAAATAGTTGTAATTAATATTTTTCCTAATTTATGACAAAAATTTTTTTTGATTGTGACCCCCTGAAATCAACTGCAAGAAACAAAGAAAAACGAGTAATTTGCAGAAAGAGAGAGAAAGAAAGATAATCTTTTTCAACAATTTTTAGTAAATAACTTTTAAACAAGTAAGTGCATCTAAATCAAGTTTTGCACAAATATTTATTAGAGTTTTCTTAACATATGTGAAAATTTTTATTTTGTTGGCAATGTTTTTTCCTTTGTAAATAAATGCTACAATACGCGATTTTCCATAAAAATCAATATTAACTTTAAACTTAAATAATCTCTAAACCGTTAAGAGAATTGTGCTCAGGTTTTGCACAGATATTAAAAAAAAAAATAGTAAAACAGTCTACGAAATTTTCATGCTTTTGTCAAAGTTTTGACATATTTGTCAATGTCTTGACACATACATCCTTAATTAATATATTGAACATATATGTGAAACGGTTGGCAATATAAAATGAGAAAATATCGAGGTCACGACGTCACTTCCGGTATGCAGAGATTGTAGGCGTTTGCATTCGTTTTCTGGTGCAAGCATTTCATAGCGTTTTTTGCAGACGCTATTGAAATGTTTCACGCGTTCTCACCAAGATACGATGTCGAATTAAGCATCGCGAAGATAAAATTGCTGGCCGATCGCGCGTCGTTTATTATTGAAACGCCGTTTAAACACGAAACAGCCACACCATCGCATCATCCGGATATTTGCACCGTTTAAATCTCTGGAGTATCGACCCGGCTGAGGTCGTCTCGCGGACGAGAAGCACCATATGATTAACCCATGTGCAAGAACCGTTTCGTGTCGATAGATCGTTAGCGAGTTTGAAACAGAAATCGCTTGTTTCTCATAGAACACGATTCCTAGAACATTAAATAAATCGCGATTGTATTAAACAGAATATTAGTAACAGAGTGTTTAATTTCCGATTGTCTTAAATTAAAAAACTGACGCAATACAAAATATGTTAAAAATATATGTTGACAAAAAATAAAATCATTATATTTTACATAACATAATAAAACAGGCTACGTTTCATCTTTTATGGGATTTTTCTAAAATCATTTCCGTTTGTTTTGCAGGTGACATGGAAATCTTGGCGTACTTCTTTGGACCGGTCGGAGTGCTCTTGGCTATAAATCTTCTGTTTTTCGCCGTAACTGCTCGTGAATTGACGTGCGGTCTCTGGAAAGGCGAATTCGTGAAAAGCACCACTGAAAGGTAAGAAAATATTTTTTTTACCACGCATTAAAAAAAAACGAACCAGTGAAATGTATCTTATTCGGTCATTTACACAAGTAAGACTTTGACTAATTTCATGAAAATAATTTATAATATTTCAATTGTGTTAAACGAACTTGTATTTTTAATCGATTCATAAATATCTGACAAATTTTGACAGATATTGAACAAAATAACAATTTACACTAACAAATATCTAATTATTTTTCACGTTATAAAAGGCTTTTTTTTTTTATTTGCAGCGAAATATTTTTTCCTTTTTCTCGTACAATGTACCGCGGCAACAATGCTTTCGTGGTGTATGACATTTTCCAACGTACGCTTTTGTTTTTCTTGTCAATTAAATTACGAGTATAATTTACTCTATTAAAGAAAGATATTAATCGAAGTAAAGAAAATGTGCGCGCGCGCAAGATATCAAAATCAAGAATGCAGGAGTTTAATTATATTCCACCGAGTAGTACATCTTCGAATTATCTGCCAAACACATGTACATGAGTATTCAGAGCCAATCAATTCATCGGCGGATTAACAAAGGATCGCTCTGCAGTTTGATTGGATTAATCGAGGCAGCAGCTAAACGTACCGACCAGCTGATAGTCCTAAATTCAGCGTTGTCTCGAGGCGTTTAGCCAACTTTGCAAGCGACGGATATGGCTTTTGCCAGAATTCGTCGGTAAAAAAAATAACGTTTATTCCTCCTACGCAGTTTCCCGGCAGATTCATAAACACATTTCGCAGACTCATCTCGCGGAACATTGTCCGTTTAGCTTTTGTCTCGCGCATATATTTACGCCCGATCGTAAAATTTAGGATACTCTTCTCGCATTTTTGCTGTTTTCAGGAAACGACGCGTGAAAGAAGTTAAAAAACCGCGACCTTGTCGCGCGATATAAATTCGTTCGCGAACTGAAGGATCTGTTTATCTTTGGATCCGACTGAATCATTTACTTTGAATCCGATTAATCGAATGCAATTGAACGTTCAATTGTCCGATCTATTAAAAGATCGAAGAGTGACAATACTTTATATGTACGACAAATGCACGAAACAAAATTTTGTCACGTAAATCATCGGATGATTGTTTGAAAATGTGCAAAAATTTTGCCTGCGATATTTCCTCGCTTAAAGGCGTTTGATGTGAAAAATCTCTTGCATACAGCATGCATGAAAAAAAAAGTTTTTCCACATTATTAAAGTTTAAATAAGCGAAAGTGTGCACACAAAAGCAATGAGAGTCCAAAAAGCATTAACGCCGGAAGGTTGTTATATCAGCGTTCGCTTTACAAAGCAAACGAGGAGAGATTACTTCATTACTTTCCGGGCGAGCCATTACGCGATCGGAAAAACATTCCGATTATTTGCCTTGCAAATAACGAGCCTTGCAAAGACGACAATACGCGAATTGATGCCCGCGCATGATATTTCTTCTAGGAATATTCCGGAATTGTGCCAACAACTGCGTTTAGAGGCCCATTTCCGACGAGTCTCGAAGTAACGATAATAAACGCCGTGTTGCACGACCGCCGAGAAACAGGAATG
>NW_021853674.1:134648-142947 GCF_003651465.1 Formica exsecta
TGAAAACGACCAAGTTTTATTGGCTCGTCCGATCCGCGTTTTTCGCGGCAATACGGAACTTTATTTTGGACATCGAAGGACAACGTCTGTGGATTTGTTGAATATCAAGGATAATTGGTCATACAAGGATAATTTCGCGAAAGGATACATAAAATCAGAAAAGTCGAGGGAAACTCTCGAGATATCAAAGCATCTGTTTCAACTTATTTTGATATACTTTCTGAAAGAGAGAGAGAGAGAAAGAATGAGAGAGAGATATATATATATATTAACTTACAATTTATATCGTGTAAACGGTAGCTTATAAATTCTGTCTTTATATAATTATAATTATAAACTTTAATCGATTTTTAATTTGTGAAACTTATTTATATCAAGATATATAATCCTTAAAATTCTAACTTTGAATAAAAAGATGCAAAAAGATATAAAGATATTTTTAAAGATTTATAAAGATATATAAAGATATTTTTAATGTGATATGAGATGGGATATAGAATACAAAAATATTTCCTGTCTTTTCGTTCTACGAGATAGATATTTGACACTTCGTATTTTCCGGCGATCTATATATGAGCGAACGGAGGATTCTTTTTATAGATCGCAGACTTCGCGCGCATAGGAAAAGGTTTATTTTATTACCTTCCAGCCGACTGATATCAGGCAATCGTTATTTTCCATTCCGCCCGACGTCCCTTCGATCCGCTTACATTCTCTCGCTCTATTCGAGATTGATATTGACGATCCCAATTCGCGATTTCGACGACGCTATTTGCCCGTCGTGATGTATGTACGCGAACACAATACGGCCATTGTTGGCAAAGGAAACGTAATAGCATATGCAGATTTCGCTTCATCCCGAGTTTGTTCTATACCTTCGGTGCGGATTTCGTTCATCACATACGTTTGCATAGTTTCCGGAACATCTCGACGTGGATAAATTACCTACGAAAACTTTCGAACATATTCGTTGGTAGCTTTTTTATTATGAAAAATAATAATTTTTTTTTTTTTAATTATTTAAAACGGGAATTATAGTAGGTTGTATGTGTCATCGGAAAGATGAAATAAATATCCTCGTTTTTTCGGATATCTAATATTTACTAAAATACACCAGAATTAAATTATCATTATTTAGATTATTACATTTGCCTCTATTATTAGATTTACTTCTTGTATTTTATTATACCCCAGTTTAAAAATTTGTTATATATTTACTGAAGCAGATTGCAGTTCAACGAATATATATGTCAAAATTAAAGCACATAAATATAATCAAGAAGTAAATCTATGAATGTGTCTTAAAGAAATTTTCTTTTTTATTGGATCAAAGAATAAATACAACTAGAGATTATAAGTGATAACGAACATTTAAAAAATGATAAATTAGTAAAAAATAATTCTCTTTAAATCGGAATAATATCGCATTATTGCCATACGCGGAATTGCGGTGTATACGCATTTGCGGAGACAGACTCTCGCGAAAAATTCTCTTTTGAAATGTTCCGTGCCGGATTCCACGACCGGCCAAAGAGTTCCAGACGGTCGCAAATAACGTGTGTGGTCGTCACGTCCGATTTGCCCGAGAAAGAAGAATAGCCGGTTTGAATTATTCTCAGTCCTAGCAAGAGGCAGACGCGGAAGTGGCATAAACACTCGCGGTGAAACACTCGCAATAACCGTCGTGCGGATCCAGTTCGCCAGCCCGAATGCACTTTCGTGTGTCGCGCGCTTTTCCCATTTCAGCGGTCGCGTAAAGTGGAGATCTGTGTTTCCTCGGTTTCGTCTCGTTTCTGCCGAGATAGCGACGCGGATAGCGAGATTCGCCGGCAAAAAATATTTCACACGTCCGAGAACGTGCGACAGTATTTTTGCACCATGCGACCGCGCGAGAATAATCTCTGTCTTTTCGCGTAGAGAGAGGAAGAATCGTATAAATATACTTATATAGCGCTCCGCGATATCTTCGTGGCACCTAAATTGCGGAAAGGATTCTCACACGTTATATCCATGTGCCTTTATGTTTCCTCGTGTGATATGTGTCTCTTACAAGAAAGTCCCGAGAATCTCGTTCAACTGCTTGCGAGTAAGATTTACAAGTGCGAATGCATACGTTAGCAAGACTTTAGGATACTTTTATATCGCAATTGTAGCCGAGACTTTTTCCATAACTTGTTCGTATTTATCTTTTGCCCGTATTTATCTCTTCTTGCCTTTATGTGTCGCCTTTAGTATTCCCGTATATTTAAAATTTGCGGTTACGTAACGTTGCAACGGGGTTTGAAAAAAGGATAGATGTTTCTGTCACAATTTTCTTTTTTATTTTTTAATAATTGGATTCTGGCTACGGCGAATTACGTGCATTGGTTGTAAAGTCGAGCGGCTATTGCATGTTTAAAAATAGCGCATACACTGCACGCCTTATGAATGATTAACTGCGCGAACGTCAAGAAACTTTGAAAGCCGTCTGTGTGACGACGAGTAAACAAGCACTACCCGGGATGTGTTTAAAATTTTACCCGAAGTCGTCGACCCCCTTCTTCCTGACGAGCGTATTTGATATTTCCCAGTCATCATCGCACAAATTTCTCTCCGCCGTCTACTCATGTCAATTAACTCCGTCGTCGAGTTCGCAGACCTTCCGCCATTCTTGCCACCCGCAAAGATTGACATTTATTTGCAACCACGAATAAACGCTCGAGTAAATGCTCGCGGCTGTCTATTTCAGATCGTTTTTCATCCGCGTCGTCGTCACCGCTTTCATCTTTCAAAATTAGCTCGTCCCTTCACACGACTCGTCCGATATCAATCACTCGTTCTGTCGATTAAACAAGATAATAATTCATACGGAAATCTATTTACAATTCTTGTTTTCTCTCAAAGATTTGAAGCCATATGAAAACGTTAAACTTTGACAATTATATCTCATTGATATCATTCACATGAATTTATTTCAGCGTAAACTTTTTACGATTATTCTCTTAACAATTTATCATGCATTTTGTGTTGTTATACATTTTGTAAAACTTGTATTACTTATAAAAGACTAATATGCAAATGTGTTTATCGATTACTAAAGAATATAACGATATTAAAAAAATATATTTTTATCACATATCGAGAGATAAAGAAAGAAATATGCATCCTGGATGTATGTGTCATATATCAAAGCATTAGTGAAAGCATGAAAATTTCGTAGACTGCTCTACTATTTCTTCTGAATATCTGTGCAAAACCTGAGCACAATTTTTATAACGGTTTGGAAATTATTTAAGTTTAAAGTTAGTATTGATTCTTATGGAAAATCGCGTATTGTAGTATTTATTGACAAATTTGACAACGAAAAAAACATTGCCAACGAAATAAAAATTTTCTATTTAATTTCTATTTACTTTTTAAGAAAATTTCTATTTACTTTTTAAGAAAATTTCTATTTACTTTTTCTATTTACTATTTAAGAAAATTCTAATAAATATTTGTGCAAAACTTGATTTAGATCTAATTACTCGTTTAAAAGTTATTTACTAAAAACTGTAGAAAAATATTATATGTCTCTCTCTCTTTCTCTTTCTGCAAATTACCCGGTTTTTTTTTCTTGCAGTGATTTCAAGCGATAAAAAGTTTTTGTCATAAATTAGGAAAAATATTAATTACAACTATTTTTTTTAAGAAGACGTTAAAAACCATATTATTTTGTGATTCTTTAATTCTTTTTATAATCCGGGTTTATTTATTTGATTTTTCAAACAGTATAAACGAAAGAAATGTTTTTTTTTTTAATTTTGACAGTTTTTTGCTACTATTGTACAGCCAAACCATCCTTAATGATTTAATTCGATCTATTTGTTCGACAACAGAAATCGCGCTATAAAACCAAAAAGTACACTCGATGATTGTTCGAGCCGCGCGCGCGTTTCCTTTTCCTGTTTTCCCGATCCTCGATAATGGACATCTTTCCTCGGGTCTTTTGTGCCGAGGTAGCTGCCTTTCCTGAAATTCTCGCGTTTCCCTTTCTCGCTCTCTCATTTGTCCTTCCATTCCTTATTGTCTCGCGTTACAACACGCTCAAACGACCCCGTAGAGTGTCGAAGCGAGATTCAATATTTACGGAGCTGGTCCATGTGTGGACCATTCGATCTCTCTTCACCCGCGCCTCATCTTTCCCCGAAGGAATTTTCTGCTTATTGTTGTTCGCCATACTCATAATATTGACCATACTTTTCTGCATCCGCACACATTCCAGTCGGTACATCCCACTTCCGGCCGCGCTTTGTTCCATGCACGACAGCTATCATGATCGATCGTATCGCATTCATTCAATAACGTTCCGAAACTTTTTTCGCTTATTCACCATCTGCTCGCGATTTTATAAAATTCCTGATTGAATATATGACAGAGGTAATATCGTATAGTGTTTCTGCGAACGGAAACTTTGACACAAACCTAATATTATCTCGTTCATGGAACAAAATCTTTGAATAGTTGCGTTTCATATCATGAAAATATAAAATATATTTTTTATTGATTGTAACTATTTCGCAAATTAATACGAAAATATTCTTAAACGGAAAATTGTTCACAAGCAACTATTTAAAGCTACTATAAAATGTATATGTGTTCGCTTGTATATAATATGCTTAAGAGCTATAACGCAATAACGGCAGAGAGATCTTTAAGAGACGATTAAAACTTTTCAGTGTACATTTATGATATCGTTACTTTACGCTGCTTAGGTAGGAGTAATAAAACTGCGTAGCGTATCGTATAATTGAAACGAAAATACTTCAATTTTTATCCGTTTGCCAACTCTGTCGCGACTTGAATCATCGAACTGTACTTTCACAAAGAATTGACAAAGAATTCGAGCAACGTTCATCGAATGAAACTCCCAAATCATTTTCGACGTCATCGTCTCTCATCCCCTGTCCTTCGTCGTTTCCTTCTTCCATCGTCGACGTTATTTTCAGCCCGCTCGCGGCATTCGTGCATTTCCCCTTTGGAGTTCCTCCTCTGGGATTCGCGCTCGCGCGCGACCGAGCCGGCTGCGTTCATAATAATTAGCAACGCCAAAACGAAAATAGAATTCTCGGTGGTGTGCGGCCAGGATAACGCCGGTTGGACGGGCGGAGCGACATTATGACGCCATAATTCTGCGATATGTCCCTATATTCTGCCCCGCGCTGTTACGGGCTGCGAATATTCTGACGGGGCGCATTAATAATCCTTTGACTTCGAGGCCTCGCGACGGGACGCATATATTATATGCGATGCAGACCGCATGGCGAATCGATTCTACGCGAATGCGTTCACTCGCAAGCACGCATTTCGCGCCATTCCCGCTTCGTGTAACGAATAATAACGATTTAAGCGAAATTTTTTTCTCTGCCTGCACTTTTTTCGTCATATCATCTACTTGCGAAGTATCTTTGATGCTACAGCCTTCGATATCGCGAAATGAGTTGATCTATTTCAGGGTATCTACTCTCGGGAAAAACAGAAAACCTGGAAATCTCAGAAATCTCGTTTTTACTTGGAAAAATCATTCTTGGGGCTCTTATGGAATTTTATTGGGATTCAGGGAATTTTTTTCAAAAATTCTCTCTTCGATAATTTTGCTCTTATATTGTAAACAGTCAGTAATCGCTGATAAACCAAGTTGTTTGAATTATGTGTGTTTAAAATATATTATAATTATATATCTATCTTTCTTTATTTATGTATATATTTAATATGTCCTAACAAAATATTGAATATAAAATACATATTTTTATTATAATTTTTTTAGTAATAAAAAAATGAAAACGTGTTATGTAAATGAAAAATATTACGAATGTTTATCTTTTATATTATAATCCTTATTTTATGAGAGCTATTTTTTTTTCTTTCCGTTACATTTGCAAATCCAACATTAAAACATTAAAAAATACATACAATAAAAAAATTATTTTAGAAAGTTGCAAAGAATCTTCAAAATATTCTCTTTATTTTGAATTTTGAACAAAAATACCTGGAAAATCACAGAATTCTTTTACAAGATTTGACTAGACACATAATATTTTGTGACTCGAGAAAGAAAACACGTGTCGAAAGGTTAATAACATTAATGACAAAAATATCGTAATTGCTTTTCGTAATGAGACGCATATTGAATCCATAAACAACGCCAATTAATCGCGCACTGTTTACATTTATTACACATGTCACACGTAAAGCGTACGATTGTTTTATTAACTCAGGGAAGGTCCCGTTGCAGCGCATTGAATAATTTCTCGCTGGATCGTATTTAACGTCGTCGACACAATGATAACGTAATGTAAACAACAGCGAAATGCCAACCGAGCTGCAATCAATTCCGCTCATGATCTTTCGCGCCTGCGGTTCCTCTGCGGTTCATGTGCAGGTCAACCGATAGCTTGGTTGAAATTACACGCGAGTTGCACGCATCTCCGTCTCTTATCATCCTTGTCGTATCATCGTTATCTTTTAACGACAAGATCCTTGAAGACGTGCTACCACGAAATTGTAGATAAGAAACTCTCTTCACTCGCTAAGCATTTCTTTGTCAGAAGCGTCTATATTTGTACTTGAGTTTTGCGTCTTTTTTTGCTTTCAGGGCAACGCTGGGCCGCATATGCATGAAACTGGTGATCGTGATGGGTATCACCTGGGTGGCGGACGTGGTCTCATGGGCGGTCGGCGGGCCGCAGTACATCTGGTACTTCACCGACTTAATAAACGCTTTCCAAGGGGTGCTGATTTTCGCGACGGTCGGTTGCCAGCCCCAGGTTAGAGCGGCGCTCAAGAGACTCTTCAGCAGAAATCCGCAGACTAACGCCGGTAGGCAGGGTAACGGTCACAGCACGACCAGTCACGGGATGCCCAGCATGGGCGATAGCGTTACGCAGAATCCAAGTACCAAAACAGCGCCGTTGGAGACCATCTGTTAGAATGGTTTTTTCGCGGAAGGAGTCTGTCCATCTTTTTCGAAAGTCACACATATGCTCATACATATACACAAACACATACTTCATTGAATGACACGAATTGTCACGTCACTTTATCGGTACAAGAATATGATTGACATCACGTTCATGAACATATTAAGTGTGATAAGGCTTTTTCACCGAGCTAGATATGACGCGAGAAAAGTCTTCATTTTTATTACACGTTGTAAACGATACAACAAGGTCTTGTCGTCGTAATCGATCGGAGAATATTTCTGCAGGATCGATTTGGCAACGAAAAAAATCTCTCGCGTCACAGGTCCATTGACCTGTAAAGTTTGGACGATTCCGCTGAAAGTATCGACATTTCCCAGACAATACGCAAGCCCGAAGGAAGTTAGCATGATCTCTAAGATACACCTGAAAGTATTTAGAACGTATGTTGAATGCGTTTCAGGTATGTTTTGGACTTTCCCGGCCACTTGAGTTCTCGCGAAACGCGATAGCGTATAATCTCGTCAAATAATGTAGTAGTAAACGGGGGAGAAATAACACGAGAGTTTTCTACCCCCTATCTAGTCGTAAAGTTTCGCTGCATGGATACGAAAACACAAATTTTTTATTCGAAATTGTTATTTAATTTCAATGAGAGCTTTAATGTGACACAGCATTCGAAAATGCACGAGATAAATCACTTCAACTTCCTGTCACACGCAGGCTATTCGATGAATATACCAGTCATTTTAATTTTCCATTCGTAACATAAATTGTCGGACGAAATACAATTGGCGATATACGATAATATATCTGAAATTATCTCGATAAGCTTTTAGGTTGTTTTGTTTGACCGAGGTTAATCACCTACAACCATCAGATTTTACAAAACGAGCGGCGATACAGTTCGCCTTAATCACGTCTGAGAATCTGAGAAAACTGGATACACACTTGCACTGACAAAGATAGATCGCGAAATTTTGCTGACGAAAGAACGAGAATGTTAATTGTCTATTCCTGTTTTGGTACTATCGAAACATCGTGCGATCCATCTTTTCTGACATAAGCAATTACTCATTCTACGCAATAAAACAACTCTTTGGTACACGAAATCGTTGATCTCGCGATAGATAGAGCAAATTTTCGAACAAGTGAGATACAGTATGTACTCTAATTACCGCCACTGGTTCTTGTTACCCTTTTTTATTTTGTGATAAGACACGAAAATTATCATTCGGATTATGATTTTATAACCGTTTTATCATTAAAATCAATTTTTTATTGATTCACAGGAATGAAAGTGCCAATTATAATTTAATGATAATTTTCGTGTTTTATCAGGTAGAAGATATCGAATCAAA
>NW_021853675.1:0-1151 GCF_003651465.1 Formica exsecta
TAATTATTATTATTATTAATAATAGTAATTAATATATATGAATTGCTTACGATTGCTTAAATCTATATCTTGTGTAAATAAAACATTAGTCTTTTGATAAAAATACAACAGGCATGAAAAAAAGATAAATTCAGCTTATTATCTATTTAATTTATAGTGTATTTTATCATTATACATTACACATAATATATTATATACTATTATTATTATATAATCTGTTATATAATTTTCTAACCTATCATTTTCTATCTAACCTATCCTATATAAATAAATAAAACATTAGTCTTGATAAAAACAATTTTTTCATTTTAGAATTGCTTACAATTGTTAAAAACTACTACATTCTAACAAAATGTATTAAAAACTTATTAAAAATATAATAATTGTTATATAGATAACTTTTTCAGAATTATTTATATCTTTGAAATAGAAATTAATCTTGTGTGTAGAAACTTGAAAACTTTAAATATGTCAGAAGTAGTTACGTGACATAATATATCTCGCATTCTCTGTAAAAAGATATTTCTCATTAATTATTTGTATATATTTTTTAATAAATAAATATATATATTGATATGGTCTTTATTGACTCCCTAATGGGGTTGCAATTTTATACACTTCCAAACTTACAATTTTCAATACAATCTTTCTTACATCTATACGCTTTTTTCCGCTCTTACAACTAACGCCTTTTTACACATCGCTCTCCTTTACCCTCTCTCTCGCTTTCCCCTCTTGATCCTAACCCTTCTTTTTCTCTTTCTTCCTCACGCTCTTATTTCTAACGCTTCTCTCTTACACACACACCTATCTTATCCCTATCTTATCCCTCCTTTTCCTTCTCCTTTCTCACTCCTCCTCACCCTCGTTGTCTCCTTTTTTTTATTCCCCTTCCTCCTTCTCCTTCCCCTTCCGCCACTCCTCCATATCCTCCACAAGGAGGTATATGGTGGGATGGGACCCGAGCGGAATCGAACCTGGGATCTGATACTTATCAGCCCGCGACTCAACGCTCTAAGCCACTCATCGCCCAATAAATATATATATATATTTATTTATTTATTATAAAATAATAATACATATCCCACATAATCAAGAGATGTAAAGCGAGGAAAGTTGCAAACCCATGTGGAACCTCGCTTCGCGTGGAA
>NW_021853675.1:2528-4637 GCF_003651465.1 Formica exsecta
TTATGTACAAAATAATGAGACAAATCAATTAGTATAAAAAAATAATTGTTTTTTAGAAAAAATATGTGATTATATACAATGTCTTTTTTAAAACAATTATTTGTTTTTTTTTACACTAATTGATCTGTCTCATTATTCTGTACATAAAAGTACGGTAAGATTATCAAAAACTAGATATTTTACGAGATATTTTATTTTTTATATCAAAATATGTCAGATTAAGATACAATATAACTCAAAAAGTACTTAATAAAAGATACTTTATTATAGTGTTTTGAAAAGCTCTCGAGATAAGCTACAAGAATATGGAATGAAAAATAAGGAGTTCCATTTAAGAAAACATCGATCACATTGACCTCACCTTAAAAAGGTCACTCAAGGTCAAGTTCATATTTTTATCATGTGGCTCCTCCGAAACCATACAATTTTTGTCTGAAACATTTTTTCTACATCTCACTCCTTCCGAGATATTTCAAGGGTCCGGGACTTTTTCCCCACCCTGTATGTTCTAACAATAAGCTTATAACCTTGACATTAGTATCTTATATGTATCTTGTACGTATGCACATACATTCACATATGATTTTGTCTCTTAAAGAGTTTTGCACATCAAGCGAATAATCGTACATGAGCGATATGAACGCCGCTTGAGGGACAACATCGCTTTGAATATATGCGTGTGAGCATACGTACGTGAGTCTGAAAATTGAAGAATTGAAATGTCACAATTTTGGTGTACGATTATTATTCCTCAGGATTAACTGCACCAATTTTATTCAAACTGGTCATAATCGAAAGCTTGCATCCACATTGTATCAGAAAAATGCCGTTAGATTTTTTATTATGGCTTTAGTTCTTGAGGTATTTTAATTGAAAATACGTTTGACAGAAAATTCCGGATAAGCTATTGGTAGTGTCTCGATATAATGCAGTGACTCTTAATGGTCGGATCCAGTTTTTTTATGTACTTGGCGTCGCTTAAATCGCTTGATTTATATTTATATTTAATAAATAAATAAATTACAATTTTTCCAAATTTTTCATTATCAAGCTTCTAAGTAATAATATTAATTATACGAGTTATTTTAAATCATACGAAAATATTGTATATAATATTGTACTTTATAAGAATAAAAATAATATTATAAAGAATACGAAAAAGAATAATAAATAAAGGATATCATAGTCTTTCATTTGAAACTACATTGATCTTCTATTGTGCATTGGTCCCTATAAAATACTTTATAGTAAAAATAATAATAGTAATAGGTCTTTCGTATATTAGAGGGCCATAAAATACGAGAAGGTACCGATAAAATACATTGCATTCAAAAGGGTTTTATCGAGGCAATCCCAATAATATAAAAAAAAATTTGCGGGACGGTCTTCCTATATGAAAGGTTCTGTTAATATACATTTCACTTAAAAAATGATACCGCTAAAGTACAAATTGCAAATAGGTATATATATAAAATACAATATAAAGTACATATTTGTTTATTTATTGTTATTGAATTATTTATTGTTATTGAATTTGCGAGTATATATATTGCCTTGATGAGATAATATTATAAAGAAATATGAATATCTATTATAATAAAGTAGTATAGGGGCAACTATGGTGCGTCAAAACAAACCCCCACTCCTCGGCCACTGGCCCCCTGCTGTGTGTCTGTCTGGCCCCTCTCCCCAAAGGTGTCTGTGGAAAACATGGAGGGGACTCGTGGACGTTTACGAGGCAATTTTCCTTTTAAATTTTTAAAAAAATTTTTTCCTTTAAAATTTTTTTTATTTTTTTATTTTTTTCCGGGCGGGTGGAAATACTCTGGGCTCAAACCTGGGTCCTCCACATTTCCAAACAGGATCCTAGTATGCTGGGCTAACTGAAATCTTATTAGAATAAGGATTAGATGAAGTATTTGTGGAGAGTGGCCCTCTTGCATAGAGGTCTCCGCACTTTGATTGGTTCGCACCATAGTTGCCGGCAGTTTGATTGGACGAGGAGCATTGTTTTTGAGGGAGAGGGAAAAGCGCGGCACAATAACACGTGTGTAAGAATCGACAAGATGGCGGCCTCCGAGGATGGAGATGTCACGAGGCATAAAGCAT
>NW_021853675.1:4722-15616 GCF_003651465.1 Formica exsecta
AACGATAGAAGGGATCGTGAAAAAGCAAGTCTGTGCATGTAGCGATTAGGGTGATTTAGAGCTTTATGACGTCACTTAGACGAAGAAAGAAAGGATAGGAAAAGAGAAAATGTTTTCACATAGCATTATTTTAAAAACAGTTTTATTTATATTTATTTATATTTCTTACATAAGAATATTATGCTTTGTACAATGAGAAATTATTTTACATAAAAATATTTGTACAATAAAAATTCTTATTTACAATTAAATATAAATATATTGCTTAGCGAAAAAGATCATCTCTTAGCACGTCGGAAAATACGCGAATTCGTTATATTGCAGCTTTAAAAACGAGAGTTGAGAAAATAGAGAAGAAAAATTATTGTTCCGCTACATAGCCGTATGGTAACGAACAATGACTATTGATAAATCTACGTTTTAGCAATACAGGAGCGCATACTTTAGTTTCATCGCGTGTTACAAGCTCATGAAACACAGTACGTCGAATTGCTCTAAAACGTAAGTTTATCGAAGTTCCAGCCGATTCCTCTTCATTTTCTTCATTTTCCCGTACCCTCTCTTTAGCTAACATCAAATTTCTAATACTAATAAAATTGATTAGCTGAGATTTTTAAAAATTTAAGGTTATGCCCTTCACTTTGCAGCATTCGTGTGTTCGTCCGTCCGGTGCACGAACAACGTACGCATAAAATTTAGGGCCACCGGATACGAACGCCTCAATATAGCTACCGCGGCCGTAACTTTCAAGTTCATCCGTTATGTCGCCCAAAAAATTTCCCGTACGCGGTTCGTACTCATTCGGATTAGCCGTGCTTACATAAATGCACGAATCCGTTTCATAATATAGAACGTGACGATCTAATCGCTCTAAATAAGAATATAATTTTAAACGTGCCTGTGCCGTCGTATACGCTGCTATTGCAACATTCGTTATCGGTGAGGGAACGACAGCCTCTTGTCGCCACGAAACATATATTACCTCGTCGTTTACGGATAATATGCCGGTTATCTTGTACTCAGCACTCGTCATCAATGTCGCAAAACGCTGAGGCGTTCTCACGACTTCGGTATTTGGTATTTAAATTGGATCGCTGGTCGAATTTTCCCCAAAAAGAATTTAAGCACAGCTTTGCGACAGAGCGTAAACCGGGATTCCGAGTGACGTTACGTTTATCAAAAACGATACCTTCGGTTTTCTCGTACTCCCGCAGATATCGTTCTTTAGCATCGTCGTCGTTTTCCCCGCATTCGCTCGGCCATCCACTGGCTTCTTGTTTAAGCTGCAAGAATGTATTTATATATTCGGCGAACAATCCGCCTTGACGTGTCGTATGATCGAATTGGCTAACTTTATATTGCCAAATCTCGCTTACAGCCGTCACGAGATAACCCTTTTCGACGGCCTTGCGTAATTCGCAGGACATCCACATACCCTCGAATTCGCGTTCACGAGCATCGTCATGTGTACAGGGCACCTGCGAAAATGTTTCGCAGCAACTGCGGCATAAAGCAAAAAGCAATTTTTTTCCCTGCATATATAGGAGTACCGGATGAAATAAATCGCGTGGTGGGAGTACTCTGCACCGTATGAGACCTTCGAGCGTATCGAAATTATAATTCGGTGCCCTCCCGATTATTACGGAACATTCCTCGCCGACGTAAATATCCGGATGACCGATTGGGAAAGCACCCGTCTTCAATACATAAGGGTACAAAGAACACACGTCCACGTATCGTATTTTCTCCGTACCCGTAACCTTATAACGAGTCACGATATTTCCCGTGCGTCCGCAGAAAAATGCATCGCGAGGATCGAGCGGAGGTGTTTCCAGCATCGGATGATTTTCGAGATATTCGCGCATTTCATGATTATCGCGTATATCCCGGTCGAAAGAGCACTCCCACTTTTCCGTCACGAGGTATCCCCGTTGTCGAAGCCGCCACGAGATCGCGAGAGTTCGTTCGTAACGTGAGTCGATCGTATCCTTGCAATTCGCTGACGAAAGTGTTCTATCGCGGTTTATGGGAAAGCAAGTCGGACATCCGTGCCAAAAACACCCGTGAAATTGAAGTACGTTGCGTTGTCCTAGTATCAGTTGTTTCGTAATATCCGTCGACGAGCGTGCCATCGATTGTACGATATTCGCGCGCACGTCCTGCGTGGTTTATAGAAAGACCGAGCTCGCGCTCCATTCATACTAGCCACTGTAGAGCTTTGCGCGAATGATTACTCGCTTTTCTATATCCACCAACTGGAATGACTCCATCGTATTCGGCTGCAAAAAGTTTTTCCGAAAAACTGTCATGCATGTCGAAGCAATAGTTATGCATTCCTCGAATGGACATACATTTCCGCGATCTATGAAAATTTTTCTAAACGCCATACATGCTCGTCGAAGAATATCAACGTCGGTACGACAATAACGAACAATCTCGTTGGAAATTGAACAAGATATTTTTTTGTCTCATGTCTGCATGCGATGTGAGAAAGCGTTCGAGCTCTTCCGGTTTCATAGTCTCCGATGAATAATAATGAGTATCGGGTAAGGGACCGTTATACGATTGATTTTCGACGGTGTTAAATTAATGCGGAAAAATGCTTTTATCCAACGTATCCTGTAATCCAAAAGCTTTCGGTAATTCCGATAAACGCATTGGCATATAATTAACACTATCGATGAATTTCGTATGTCCCACCGTTAGCACCATGATTTTCGTACCATTTAAAATTACTTTAGGCTCTAAATTGTTGCGATTTTCAACAATATATTGTAAAATAAATTGTGCGTCGAACGCTTTCGCATTATGCGCTATGCATAATGTCATTTTTTTTCGCGCACACTTCGCAAATCTGTTGCGCAACGCAAAGGGTTGGAACGTGTTTTTTTACATTCATCGTACCTTCGAGCGTCTCGTTTTGACGTGTTTCGAAATCGTAAAATACGAATGCTACGCGTTTCTTTTTGCGCCAATATGCACGTTCGTTTGCCTCTTCGACGTTAAAAGTACTCTCCTCCGCGGCATGTGTAACCGTTGTCGGCACGGCCAGCGTAGATGACGAAGACGACGCTTCAACGGAAGAATTATTATTACGACGAAGAAGCTGCATGAAGCATAAATGGTTTTCAGGCTTCGGCGAACGGCATAGTTTACAGTAAGAAACGCCGCATTCGTGTCTCGCGTCTGATTTAGCGATGCGACCGCATCCGTCACAAAATCGCACAATATTGCAAATACTTTCGGTCGATTTGCCATTGTATGATTTTATATTACGATGACGCTCAAAGCACTCCTTACCGAAAAATGTACGTTTACACGCGTTGCATTTTATGATTTTCGCGTCTGCCTGTTTACACGACGGTACAGCGAAATATCGAGGGCATTTATTCGGACAGCGATGACCGGTTTTATCGTTCCGATAACCTTTATTGCACGGTACGCAATAACTTCTGCAACCCGCGGCGGCGTTTAAATTTTTAATAGGATTATAATGATGCGAACACTCGTAATACATAATATTTAAGCGTAACGAAGGTTCGCGTCCGAGAAAAGCAAGTATGGCGATTCCGTCACAACGGTTTCGTACCGCGGCCAAAAGTATTAAAATTATAAACGACAATGGCAATATTGTCAACGGTAAAATAACGTTGAAAGCGCTCGATTTCTCGAATGCCGCAACCCTCTTCGGGTATCGTAATACCGGCATTCCCCGTTAATTGTAACGCTAGCTCACGTTGAAGCGAGGATTGCGGATATCTTACAGCATTCCATTTTTCATGTAATTCCCCCGTACGCAAGTTACCACGTTCGCGGTAAATACGCGCTACTATGAGAGCACGGGGAATACATTAATTGTCGGAATTTTGTATTGTTACTATCGAGCGCTTCACAATGTCTTCGCGAGTTAATTTAACATGTCTGGATAAATATCTCCACCTCTATGTAACGGTCATATCGCGAAACTTGCTTCTCTCCCGATTACACCGAATCTCCGAAATTGCCGTGTATTTTCCGATAATAATTCTACGTAATTAAAATTAATATTGTCGACCTCATGACGCTGTTGTTGTCGTTATTGCTCCTCTTCCATCGGCTCCTCTTCACCATCTTCTGTCTCCGACGAGAGATTACAGCGTTCCTCAGGAGACACTTCTTCATTTTGTCCACCACCGCCTCTCTGCACTGTCGAAACAAAAGAAAAATTTAATTATAAATAAAATAAAAATTACATCTAAATTATTTTTATTCTTGTAAAATTTTGTATCTCACCTGGTGATGTCATGATATCAGCTTCGCTGTCGTTTTCATCGGAACGTGCTCTTCCTAAAATTTAATATTTTATCAATGTTGAATATAGAATTTGTATAAAGATTAATATTTTTATTTTATTTTTTACGCAAAACTTACCCGAAGGTCCTATTTCGAGCTCTTTTTCATCTCTACGTTATCGGGTCTGAGTGCGAGCCTCTTGTACGCTATTCGTCGGAGTGTTCCAATCTACAAATTATGATAAATTTGTAAATTTAAATTAATCAAAGTCTCTCGTATTCGATTACATTACACTCTTCCTAATTTAAATAAAACATTTTGCTTACCATTTAAGAGGTTTTCTCGATGTTTAGATAACAGGAATTTTATAAGATCTCCTGCATCCTCCTCTTCATGTTCGAATGTCTCCCGTATTTCTATTATTTCACCCGCGATATGCAACAATTCAGCATAATCGGCGAAATAACCCAGTCTGTATAACACTGCTAGTACAGTGTTCGAGCAGGCCCACGCAAAAGACCGAAAAACAGCGTAATTGATTTCCGACGACTCATCCCATAACGCGGATAAATATCGTTCCCTGTTTAACGTAGGCGCCAAATTTGAGCCTATAATTATGCATTTGCATATGCAGCAATTCATCATAATCGGCGAAATAGCCTAGCCTGTATAGCACTGCTAGTACAGTGTTTGAGCAGGCCTATGCAAAAAACCGAAAAAAGCGTAATTGATTTTCTTCTTCTTCTTCTTCTTTCTTTTATGGTTGGTTGGGCATTAGTCGCCCATACACCATTGTTTCTTATGTGTTTGTGAAATATAAGCAAAATTCCTCTAAAGAGAGGAGGGAGTCCAAAAAAGGTCCAGACAAAGGACATACGCAGCACGCAAAAATACGTCCAAACCCGACACGTTGTCAGTCGGAACTCTATAATTGATTTCCGACAACTCATTCCATAACGCTGATAAATATCGCTCCCTGTTTAACGTAGGCGACAAATTTGAGCCTATAATTATGCATTTACATAATATTTCTTTGGGTCCAGGCATTTTTATCAACACTCACTCATGATATCACTTTTCACGATAAATATAACACTTTTTGCGGAAAGACACGCGTTACATCGAACTCGAAATTACCTTTTTTACTTCGACGCGGAGAATTTATTTAAACGCATATCCCCACTTTTTTCCAAAAAGGAACGCCGTTGAAAAATTAAAAATTTTTCCTTTCTAGATAGTTAGATTAGTTTAAAAGAAAACAAAGAGCGCCGCCAAAAAAAAGTTCCCGGATTTTCATTCCGGGTGTTCTTCATTCCTTTTGAGAAAAAAGTAGACAAAAAAATATTTTATTTTTATTACGTTATTAACAGCTATTATTTATTTTATTAGTTTTATTACTTTTGTTATAGCGGTCTTTAAGTAAAAGCTTTGTTACAAAAAACTTTTTTAAAAATTTTCGTAGAAGAGACAGGATTATGTCAATTAGAAAATTGCTCCCTTATAAAATTTTTTACAATATGATCTCTACAATACAATCTATAAAAATTTATTACACAGGTGATAAACATTTATTTACCCTTTATAACATATTGCAAATATATTTAGAGCAGTGCTCGGAGATAGTTGCCCTTTTCGGGCCGATATGTGAAGCGACGCCTACGGTTGTGACCGGACGTGCCGGATTATTACTTACTTTAATTTGTATTAAATTGGAACTTCATGTCCTTCAAACGGTCGCCAGCTGTTTTTACCCTCCAAACAGCAAGGAATAGGCTTCGACGGGCGCTACACGATCTGGGTTGGCCGAGAATATCGAGACTCCCTGGTTGTGACCACCTCTTGCCGGAACAATCACCTCGTCGAAGGAGATCTCTCTCGAATTGAAACGCCGAGCGCTGCTAAGCCTGAAGATCCTGTGGAAGAATACACCTCGGGTCTCGGAATCGAAATGAAAGATCACTGATTTGAATTATAAAATAAACGTATTCATTAATAATTAATGACTGTGGAATTTATCACAAACTGTGCCTCCTTGGGCTATTCTACAGATTCGAACAATTATTCCGAATCGAACTCTTTACTACAAGAAACTACTTTATTTCGGATCACGCGCCGTTCGCGGGTCTTAACTGTACAACGGAATAACGTGTTTTCTCAACTATCGCCTCGCGCCGACTGACCTCGAGTCTCGCTTCCGGATCTCGCACATCGCTTCACTCCCTACATGCGCACTTCGGTTGCGCGCCTCCGTTCGCGCCGCTCGTCGCGCCGCTTCGCGCGTCATGCTTTCTACATACCGGGTGTCCCAGATGCATCCATACATTCTCTTAACAATTCATTCTTTTACAGGTATCCTTGGACTCCTACGGATCAACTCCGCTACAGGTAAGTATTTACAGATGTCTCTGCGCAGGTAAGTAATGATAATAATAACGTCATATGTATGTACATCTTAATCTAGTTATAAATCCCTATACTTAATGAACAGTTTAAATATAATAATTTCTTAACGCGTATATATTTAATATAATGACTTCTTAATTGTTTCAAATATTCAAATCGGCTATCACAATTGACAAAACAAATATTAACGAAACTAAATAAACATCTCATTCTACAGCCAATTATTCGGATAGATTAACTACTCTCTATCAAAAGAAAATCTTTAGACTCTTAAAATCATTAATTCAAATCAATTTACCGCTCTGTGGCTTCTATCGCGTTATAATGATAATTAACTAAAATCAATTTACTGTTATCCGGCTTCTATTGCCTTGTAATAATAACTATTAATATATTTAATGAACTATTTCTATTAATTCGCGCTTCTTATTGCTACTCTTATATTTTAATGCTGCTCTAGACTCAGACGGCCCTCCGTCGATGCTCCAAAACTTCCCTCAGGTCGTCCTTCCTCTCCGGACTGCTTCCGCATTCCCTTGGATGACGCCCTATGCTGTCCTCTTTGCTTTTACAGGCACCCCCGCGTATCTCGTCAACGGGGACCGATCCAGCCGATCGCACGGTCCCCCCACTACCGCTCGAGGCTCGACGGCCGAGCCGCCGATCGCGCGCGTAACGCTATGGCTCAGGAGCGTCCCGATCTAAAAAATATGCTGAGATTGTACCTGCCGTCAAATCGTCGTTTAAATTTGCTTTGCCAGATAATTTGATGTGGGATTGCAAGCAACAAACGAAGGTTATTTCACCAATTGTTAAATTAACGGGCAATTATGTGGACGGAATTTGTCTCGATACCGATAGCTGGCAGCGATTTCAACTCAACATGGAACGGATGAGACTGTACTTGAGTGAGAATCAATAAACCAAACCAAGTCCGATTATCGTCAACAATATTTCCATCGGCTTCACCAATGCTGCAACGGGACGAGGGCTGTGATAGTAGCTTACAAGGAAAATGTGGAACAATCCGTGAGTAATGATGAGACGGAGGAGCAAGCGCAGCCGCCCTTGAAGAAACGAAAAACACACAGTATCGCTATCGTGATGCAGAAAGCAACTTTTCTCGGCATGGAAGATATTACAAGCAGCTAGTTTCCATCACCGACACCATCAACACCTGCGCTAATTACTTAATGAACGAGATAGAATTAAAACTCCCATCAGCTTACATAGATCGTGAAATTATAAAACATAGTTACCGACACCGTCAACACCTGCGCCAATTACTTAATGAACGAGATAGAATTAAAACTCCCATCAGCTTACATAGATCGTGAAATTATAAAACATAGTTAGTGGTAATTTTCAAGAAATTGAATGCAATGTACAAACGCAAATAAGGGATTTAACATTTTTAGATGTATATTTCACTTCGAAGAATTCGAAGTATTTTTTAGATATTTCAATTCGAAGAATTACTTTCACTAGGATTTAATGAAATTGTGCGTATAATTTTAAAACGCAATTGTTAATTTTACGAAAAAAGTTTTCGTCATTTATCCGTCATGTCAGATGTTCGACTCGAGAGAATTCTATTTTATTACGCCGAGTGGCAAGATGCGTATCAACGTTTACAATGCGCCGCAAGTGAAAAAGAAGAAGAAGAGAAAAAAACACAAAAGACCGGTTACGATAATAATGCTTTGATAAAATCGAAGAAAAATATCATCGAATTTCGCGAGGGGTTACCGCGTATCTAGCGCGTCAAGTATATCCCGACGATCCAAAATTTTTATGGAAGAAGCGTACTATGACGCTACATCGAGACCTCACGGATATTTATTGCTCGATTTGAAACAATCGACTCCAGACGAATATCGCTTTCGTACGTGCATCTTTCCCGACGATACTCTGCATTACACTTACATTTCGCGCAGATCGAACAATAGAAGTGGGGGTGTATAAAAGGTGCAAAATTCGTGTTCGCAACTTGTCAGTCGTGTGATTACATAATGGTGAAAAAAGAAGAGGCTGATAAAAAGTTGATGACATCGAATAGAGCAATAAAGAATGCTAAACGATCTATCGGTGAGAGAAACATATGTCTTTTAAAAACTTTGTGTCAATTGAAAAAAAATCAAAAAACAGCATTCTTACGAGCCGCCGACAATAAGCTCATAAAGTGCATTCAAGAGTGCATTTTTAATACGCTCAAGGGTAACGTACCGCTTCGGTGTAACGATAAAAAGCGATTAGCCAAACATAAAACGATCCTACGTCGTATCGCGGCGAAACAAGGTAATTGGAAGGCTAAAAGAAAACTGTTAGTGCAACGTGGCGGATTTTTACCTTATCTTATTGGCCCTATACTATAATAGGTGTTATATTATTCCAAATTATCGGCGAGTGAAAAAGAAAAAATACAACCTTAAACATTCCTGCATTTTCCGTACAGATAAAAAAAATAATAACAAAAAGAAAAGTATTAGCGCACCAGTACTTTGAACAATAAAGAGGGCTAAGAAAATGGTTTTGATATCTACGGAAAATCTCGAGAGAATGCAACAAATGCAGCAGCAACCGGAAATATCATCTATTACGTCGGTTGATAACTCGACGAAGAAAAATACATAAATATCTGATACGGAAAATATTAATAGTAATAATAATTCAGTACGGACACCGGGAACACCTTTATCGCGATTCGACGCGGAGATGTGGCATATTCTTAATCTCAAGACTCCCGTCGGCGAGGACAAAAGATAGAAATTGTATAAGGAAGTATTCCAACGTTATCCTCACTTTGTTCGGGAAGCGAAAAAGCGCTCACGCAATGATACACAGGGTAACGACGAGGACAAGAATGACAAGCAAAACGAAGACACGAATTTGGATGTCGGCGATAACGAATTTATGGAAACGTCAACTTTAATTAACAGCGACCGCGGTGACGGTAGCACTAGTAGTAGTAGTAGTTTCGGGAAAAAACGTGCACAATCGGCTGAAATGATCAAAAAAATACTCGATAGTGTACCGAAATCTTATCGCGACAAAGCGCGAGCGCTATTAAAATACTTGATCAATATTCCGTCATCTAAAATTAGCTGAGATAGACGAGGACTCGTAACTATAGACGGCGCTGTCATAACGGGTTCGAATATCGCGGAACTTATAAACGACGCGATACGCGAGAGAAAAACAGTAAAAGCAACTGGAAGAATTCAGTTTGCTCGATTACTGCACGACATAGACACTCCTTCCAATCTCATAGGAAATCGTGATTTATTACATACGCACGCCCGATCTCATCGTATTAAAATCGTGGTACCGCGTGGAAGTTCTACTCCGAAAACTTCGCCCGAGCGTTCAAAGTCGTACAGACGTAAGGTAGACGAAACGAGCGAAACCGAAGGTGATACGCTATTTGTATCCGCCGACGAGGACGAAGGCGACAAAACATTAACGAGCTACGCAGATTCTCCGACAAAGAAAAGAAAAGGATTGCTCGACTGGAGCAAACTCGAATGATGGAACTCGAAAAATTGTATTACAGTCCCTCGCACTATGCTGGCTATTCGGCGACGGATAATTTATCGCGAGCTGCTAAACCGAATTTCTCACGTAACGAGGTTATCGACTGGCTTAAATCGCAAGACGCATACACGTTACATCGTCCGGTACGTCGAAAATTTCTACGCTTACATTATAACGTGACAAATATCGATGACTTATGGGAGGCTGATTTGATCGATATTCGTAATCTCAAGAGCTATAATAACGGTTATTTATATCTATTAACGGTTATCGACGTACTTAGTAAATTCGTTTGGGTAAGACTTACAAGGGGAAGAATTTATCGTCAATCGTGTGATAAAAGGTAGGGGTCGCGGTAACAATAAACAATTATTAGTTAGTTGGCAAGGATATCCTTCAAAATTCGATTCTTGGATACCCGCTTCAAGTTTAAAATCTTTGAATTAAAAATGAGGGAGGAAGGATTTTATATGATTCTCCCGAGTAATAGTAGCATGCGTTTTTTTTCCGGAGAATAAAACCATGTGTTTCACCACTGAATTACCTCAACGTATAGATTTGCAGGGACGTTAGGAAGTAGTGCTCACGGAGATTCAATTTCCGACTAGCTTTCTTCATATACGCCCTGGAGAAGGAATCGTATGTTATGCCTCCGGAGAAGCACGGTAGTTAGGATCGTTTGCCG
>NW_021853676.1:0-509 GCF_003651465.1 Formica exsecta
TATTTAAAAATGGAATGTTTAATTTCCATATTTCACATTTGAATGTATTAAATATTTTTTCCGCGCTGCTATTTCTCGCATCAATATTAATTAATTTAACTAATTGCGTGCGAATATCTAATGTTTCAGGATCAACATATCGAACAAGAAACGTCATCCATTTTTCATTACTAATATCAGACGTTTCGTCAATAAAAATTGTAAATTTCGTATTTTGAATGCTGTTAACCACACGGGCCGTCTCAACCGGACACAATACATTTGAAATTATACTTTTACATTTTGTTCGACCCATGCTCATACTTTTCAATACATTAGGATCTTTTCCTACTTCTTGGAAAAAACTAAGAATTTCTTTTGCCGTTTGATGCGAAACATATCGAATTTCTGCTGATTTCTTTCGCTCTTCAAATGACAAAAGTGATTCGTCCGTCATGTTGATACTTTCGTCCGTATTCTTTGTTTGTTTTATTATTTTTACATATTTCTATGTGTGCTATTGATTCTGC
>NW_021853677.1:0-1444 GCF_003651465.1 Formica exsecta
AATAAAACGCATCTCTATCCTTCCTCTGCCGCCTTCTTCCTTTCTCCTTCTATTTTCCTTAGTACTATCAGCCCTTGTCCATCCTCCCCTAACACTTTTTCTATCTCCTCTTTTTGTCCTGTCTTTTCACATTCCTTAAGTACATGCCACATGCTTTCTATCTCTTTTTTACATAGCCTGCATACTTTTTTCTCTTCTGCTTTCCAATATTCTTTTTCTCTTACTTCATTGCCGCACCTGAACCTTGCTATCGTTTTTCTATCTTTCTTCTTCATTCTCTTACTTAAATATTCTGCTCTCTTTTCTTTTATTAGCTTCTTGTATCCTCTATTGTATGTAGATTCTTCTATCGTTTTTCGTTTTGAGATGCGTTTTTTCTTCTTTCCGCTTTTTCTTTCTCTCTTATCTTCCCTATTATTCTTTGTACTATGTTTTCCTCCTCTTCTCTGCTTCCTTCCCTTATCTCATTACAATCTCCTTCCTCCTCTAATATTTTCCTCCTTATCCTCGCCCATTTTCTTTCTCTTCCTGTCCCCCCACTCTTTCTTCCTCTCTTTCCAGCATTCTTCCACCAGTTTTTTCCCTGTTGTTCTTATTTTCTCTTCATACTTTAATGCTCTTTTCAGCGCCTTCTTTTTAATTTTCACTAACTTTCCTTCCTCTACTACTATGTATTTCGGCGTTGTCCTTTCCAAACCTAGTATCCATTTTACGTATTTTCTTTGAATTCCGTCCAGTCTTTCCTGTTTTCTCCATCCCCATATTTCGGCTCCAAACAAACTCACGCTCTCCACCAATGCTTCAAACATCTTCATTCTTCTTATGTAGCCCTCCCTAAATAATCTCTCTCCTATGCTCCACGTTTTCTTCATTGTAATCATTGCTTTCTTTCTTCTTTCTAAGATATCCTTCTCCGCTCCTCCATTTTTTTTGCATAATGTATCCTAAGTAGCTAAACTCTTTTACTTCCTCCAATTCTTCCTCTCCCCATTTCCATCTCCTCTTCTTTGTTCTTCCTTTCCCCTTTTCGAACACCATCACTTTTGTCTTCTCCGAGCTTAATATTAGACTTTTTTTCTCTAAATATTTCTTAAATCTCCTCAGCATTTCCTTCAGCTCGCCTTCTCTCTCCGCCAGTAAAACTATGTCGTCCGCATACATTAGCGTCCATATCTTCCTTCTTCCTACCATTACTCCCCCCGTCTGTCCTCTTTCCATTTCTTCTTCCAGATCTGCTACGTAGATGTTGAATAACGTCGGGCTCATTGGGCATCCTTGTCTAACTCCTTTCCTAGTCCAAAACCCTTCTGTATATTTCTCTCCCACCTTAATCACATTCTTCGTTTCCTTATACGTCTCCATTATTCTCTTTTTCAGCTTATTCGATATACCAATTTTTTCCATCCTTTCTCTCAGTATTTTTCTGTCTATTCTATCAAATGCC
>NW_021853678.1:0-10500 GCF_003651465.1 Formica exsecta
AGAAATTAAAGGTGTCCTTGACTTGACCTTAACGATGCCATCCAATGTCAAACCAATGACACCGTCTTATGTTCCCCTCAAAACCATACAAGTTTTGTTCAAAACGTTTTTCTCTAAAATGCTTAATTTTTAAAAGAAAAGGTGTGTACGGATGGTCTAGGACACCCTGTATTTGAATATTGTCTAAGGCGCTTATTTGCAGAATAAAGCGAAATCAATCAATCCTTTCGAGAAGACCGGTATACTTTTAGTTGGGATTTCTTCAGCTGGGATTGCATACGGTCTTATACCGTACGATATACCGTATATCGTACGGTATAAGACCGTATGCAATCCCAGCTGAAGAATCAATCGGGACCGTGGTCAATCGGGACCGTGGTCAATCGGGACCGTGGTCAATCGGGACCGTGGTCAATCGGGACCGTGGTCAATCGGGACCGTGGTCAATCGGGACCGTGGTCAATCGGGACCGTGGTCAATCGGGACCGTGGTCAATCGGGACCGTGGTCAATCGGGACCGTGGTCAATCGGGACCGTGGTCAATCGGGACCGTGGTCAATCGGGACCGTGGTCAATCGGGACCGTGGTCAATCGGGACCGTGGTCAATCGGGACCGTGGTCAATCGGGACCGTGGTCAATCGGGACCGTGGTCAATCGGGACCGTGGTCAATCGGGACCGTGGTCAATCGGGACCGTGGTCAATCGGGACCGTGGTCAATCGGGACCGTGGTCAATCGGGACCGTGGTCAATCGGGACCGTGGTCAATCGGGACCGTGGTCAATCGGGACCGTGGTCAATCGGGACCGTGGTCAATCGGGACCGTGGTCAATCGGGACCGTGGTCAATCGGGACCGTGGTCAATCGGGACCGTGGTCAATCGGGACCGTGGTCAATCGGGACCGTGGTCAATCGGGACCGTGGTCAATCGGGACCGTGGTCAATCGGGACCGTGGTCAATCGGGACCGTGGTCAATCGGGACCGTGGTCAATCGGGACCGTGGTCAATCGGGACCGTGGTCAATCGGGACCGTGGTCAATCGGGACCGTGGTCAATCGGGACCGTGGTCAATCGGGACCGTGGTCAATCGGGACCGTGGTCAATCGGGACCGTGGTCAATCGGGACCGTGGTCAATCGGGACCGTGGTCAATCGGGACCGTGGTCAATCGGGACCGTGGTCAATCGGGACCGTGGTCAATCGGGACCGTGGTCAATCGGGACCGTGGTCAATCGGGACCGTGGTCAATCGGGACCGTGGTCAATCGGGACCGTGGTCAATCGGGACCGTGGTCAATCGGGACCGTGGTCAATCGGGACCGTGGTCAATCGGGACCGTGGTCAATCGGGACCGTGGTCAATCGGGACCGTGGTCAATCGGGACCGTGGTCAATCGGGACCGTGGTCAATCGGGACCGTGGTCAATCGGGACCGTGGTCAATCGGGACCGTGGTCAATCGGGACCGTGGTCAATCGGGACCGTGGTCAATCGGGACCGTGGTCAATCGGGACCGTGGTCAATCGGGACCGTGGTCAATCGGGACCGTGGTCAATCGGGACCGTGGTCAATCGGGACCGTGGTCAATCGGGACCGTGGTCAATCGGGACCGTGGTCAATCGGGACCGTGGTCAATCGGGACCGTGGTCAATCGGGACCGTGGTCAATCGGGACCGTGGTCAATCGGGACCGTGGTCAATCGGGACCGTGGTCAATCGGGACCGTGGTCAATCGGGACCGTGGTCAATCGGGACCGTGGTCAATCGGGACCGTGGTCAATCGGGACCGTGGTCAATCGGGACCGTGGTCAATCGGGACCGTGGTCAATCGGGACCGTGGTCAATCGGGACCGTGGTCAATCGGGACCGTGGTCAATCGGGACCGTGGTCAATCGGGACCGTGGTCAATCGGGACCGTGGTCAATCGGGACCGTGGTCAATCGGGACCGTGGTCAATCGGGACCGTGGTCAATCGGGACCGTGGTCAATCGGGACCGTGGTCAATCGGGACCGTGGTCAATCGGGACCGTGGTCAATCGGGACCGTGGTCAATCGGGACCGTGGTCAATCGGGACCGTGGTCAATCGGGACCGTGGTCAATCGGGACCGTGGTCAATCGGGACCGTGGTCAATCGGGACCGTGGTCAATCGGGACCGTGGTCAATCGGGACCGTGGTCAATCGGGACCGTGGTCAATCGGGACCGTGGTCAATCGGGACCGTGGTCAATATCAACGTGGTCAAACGGGACGCTCCCGATTGGCTCAAACTAAGAAGAAAAATCCTATACAAAATTGCAAAATTTGCAATAGCTGTTGAATTATTAATTAAACCGTCTGAGCGAATAAGCACGTGGAAAGCGGTAAGCCGGACTCGGTAAGCATGTAAAATGGCATTTTGTGGCTTGACCAGGCAGCTCCCTATAAATACTCCTGGTGCGGCTTCTTCTGCTTAAATGATGCCTATCATATTTTTATTCGTAGCTACTTGTAATATTGTTTCACTACGGGGTTGCAATGTGGCTCTTTGATACGGATATAATCTCAACGTATTCTGTCCGATTTTTACAGTAAACCTACCTTTGTGTAACTCGCCGATTTTATTGAAACTCGGTACACTTGTAGAGCTATCAAAAATAATAGACATGTATTTTTTTGTATCGACAATGGTGCAATTTTAAGGGTGAAAACTACCCTTGTATTTACAAGCACGAGTAATTAACTCGTTGCATTTAAGCTCATAGTATTAGAGCTGTTCAAGATTGAAACGTTGAATTTAGTCGATAAATTTGAACGGTAATTTCAACCGACAAATCTGAACGGTAAGAGCCGAAATCAAAACACGAGCGAGAATAAACATCGTCGCGATCAGCCGATCGGCGCGTGATCGCGTGATTATAACAAAGAAAAAGTGTGACAAATACCTAGATTCTCGAACGTTCGATGCCGAAAATATCCTTTTATGGAAATCGGTCGATCGCGACTTCTTACCGTCGTTAGTCAGTCGGTCCTTGACGACGATTCAAGCTGGGCAAAACTCGACAACATATTTCGCGCTGCTGTTGTCATCTTCGCTCGTGTCGTTTACGCCTGTGTCGTTAGTTTCGCGCATTTCTTGTAGTTTAATTCGCTCGTGACGTATACGCTTTCGTCATTCTCGTTGTAAATTCTCAACCGACATTCTCTCATACGATCGAGCATAGAACTCAATGTGAAAGACGCCTCATTTTCTTTATTATTACTTGCTCTATACTTAGTGAATTTGTGATTGTTAAGAGTGTGGAATCCGAGAGTCGACGCTCGTTAACCGTATCGCAAATGTCCTCTGCCTCGCGCTAAACCATCCGGCGTCCGCGTGCAAGATTTCCGTTTTTGCGAGGGCTTCTAGCAAGAAGCTCTTCAAGATTTCCGAAACGTGGAGAAAGGCAGTTCGTCAAAGGACATTGAAGAAGATTTCCGATTGGAGTTGCGGAATACGTGCCGTTGCTCGCTCCTACGGTTATTCAATAAACGATAATTTAAAACAATTTCACGCGAGTATCCTCTTAATTCTCCTTATCCTCCATCGGATCTACGGATTCGCGTTACACGCCGCTTCACGCTGAATTCTGAGCGCATCTCAAAAGATTCGAGCGATCCTGTGATCGATTCCCGAACAAGAACTATTTCTGAATTGTACAGATGATAAAGTGTTTCACATGTCACTGAAAGCAAATCCAATGTGAAAATTATAGAATTCAAAATGGCGGATCCAATATGGCGATCTGATAAATCGAAACAATCTTATCTCGCTCTTTGCCGAACCCAGAAATAACTGACGAGGAGGTGGCGAGAATCTATCCCCAATTTTTTGTTTTTTTTGTATTTTATTTTTTAAAATATAGGAAATCGATGAAAAAATTAAAAAGAAACAAAAATAAAAATATTTAAATAAATAATAGGCGGATTTCTTATAGTTACCGCAAAAATGAATATTGAGGAGTGAGATGTTATTCCATATAGCCATATACAGTCCGCGAGAATGCTATGTAAGTTCTCGCATCGCCGCAAGCTGGTGGTGCGGCACTTACTTTTTCGTGAGTGAATTTTTCCGCTCTGTGTATAACTGTAAGTACAGGTACGCAATAGCTCCGAACAGCAATCGGATTTGTTCTTCTTTGATTTGTTTTTCGCTTGTAATAAAATGACGCTAAATCCAAAGAATATTTTAAAATTGTTAGTAATGGCCTTTGATCTGCCGCAATATGATTTTGAATCTGTTATCAGCGAAGATGAGAGAATATTCAGTTTCCAATTAGAGAATCTGATAAAAGATGCCATTCAAGAATCTCTGTATATAGAAACCTATATTACTTTGAATTTTGAAGAAGCAAGTGTTATTCCAGATACAGTTTCAATTGAGGAAAATGACTGATTACATGATGATTACATTCAGGATATTACGAATTCTAATTTAAATTCATCTATCGAATATACAGAAGAGTGCGATGAAGAATATAAACGAAAAGTTATTGAATTTTGGAAATCAGGAAAAAAATATAAATTGAAGTTTGCAACAGTCAAAGCCAGATTTAAACGTATTACTTCAAAACGCCAATTATATAAATGGGAAAAAGAAATTTCAAAAGGCGGAATAACGCGAGAAAAACTAATAAAAATTTCAGAATATGTATTAACTCAATTTGAAGACGCTCTACAAAAATCGTTACCAATTCATGATTTGGATATTCGCAGATGGGCTTTGAATGCTAGAAATCAATTGCAATTATCAGCAGATTTTTTTAAAGCATCTGAAAAATGGATTCATAATTTCAAACAGAAACGCCGCGATGTTTCTAGAAAAATAAGTAAATTGTAACGGCAGGGCCGTTACTACGGCCATATGTAAATATATATATACATAAACACGCATGGCTTGATTACTCACCCAGCACAACCTATCCCGCCGCCATCCTGCTCAACGCATGCGCACGCCCGCTCGATTCACGATCTCGCTCACCGGCACGCGCTATCTCGCTTTGCCTGCGCTCTCGCTCGCCGACACGCTCTGTCTCGCTCTCGCGGGGTCCCCACGCGGTAACGTGAGGTTGCCCTCGACCCCGCCGGGTTGCACCGGCTCCCGCCTCTACCTGGGGCCAAGGCTGTACTTGGCTCTGTCGGGTTGAACCGACTTCCGTTGCTCAGGCAGTGCTCGACGTGACACTCGAGCCTGCCGGCAATACCTGACCGCCTACCCTGACAGTAGCTGATAAGTGCATGTATAGACCGCGCTGTAAATATAACCGCATGATAGAAATAAGTCCGCTAGTTCTAATTCTCGTAGTCATAGACCTGCTAGTCGTAAGCCTGTTAGTACTAAGTCCGCTAGTTATAACCGTATCCTAGTCTTAAGGCCTGTTCGTAATAAGTCTGCTAGTTGTAACCGCATGCTAGTAATAAGACCTGTCTAGTAATAAGTCCGCTAGTTCTAAGACCTGCTAGTAGTAAGACCTGTCTAGTACTAAGTCCGTTAATTGTAAGACCTGTTAGTAATAAGTTCTCTAGTTCTAATCGCGCCGTTCGCGCATGTAAATAAAACCGGAACGATTGCACGCCGCACTTGTCGTGCGCTTCTCACCGCTTTGCGACCATTGCTTTGCGCCTGCACGTTACGCAGATCCTGCTACCAGCGACCGCCTACCCCGCACGCTATCGCCAGACTTTGCACGCTGTATCTATCTTTCTCTAACTGAATAAACTATCTCTTTCTACCTATACTGTGTCTCGTAAGCTTGAGTCTCCCCTCCTCTCGAACCCGGACACCGACGAGCCGATCCGAGCGTCGAGAAACAGAAACGCCGCGATGTTTCTAGAAAAATTAATAAATTTATAACGCAGAAAACTATAACAGATATAAATAAACTAAAGATAGAGGCTAATAACTTTGTTGAGAAGATAAAAACAGAAATTTCACTAGTTGGAGTAGATAATGTTTTTAACTTTGATCAATCAAGTTTCAATTTAGAAATGCACACAGGACGTACTTTATCTTTCCAAAGACAGCAAAGAATTGAAACATTAACCCAATCCACGAACTCTATGACTCATAGCTATACAATTCAACCCATCATATCAGCAAGTGGTTCTCTTTTGTCACCGCTATTAATTACGGGGGAGCTTCATTTCCGAAAGATATAACCTAACCCAAACCTATTTCTGATTTGGTTTGGGTTACGTTATATAACCCAAACCTAATTTTCGTTTCGAATTAAACTTTAACTTTAAATATCTCAAAAATGATAAGAGACCGCCGATTAAGTTATAAGGACAAGTTACTCAGGATCATGATCTTCACAACATATGTCAAAGTCAACATCGTTGGATCCGTTTTTATAAAGTTTTATTATCATGTCCAATACTTTAAAGTGATATATCTCGAAAACTATTGGTCGGAAATCTTTTTTACTATTTTTCCCGTGTTCCTCGTCAGAAATGTCTTCAAAAACGACCTTTCAAATAGGGGGTCGTAATTATCGTAATCACCCCATTCCTAGGTCCGGCAAAGAGCGAGATAATATTGTTTTGATTTATCAGGTCGTCATATTGGATTCGCCATTTTAAATTCTATAATTTTCACATTGGATTTACTTTCAGTGACATGTGAAACCCTTTATCATCTCCAAAATTCAAAAATGGTTCTGATACCATGAGCTTAAATGCAACGAGTTAATTACTCGTGCTTATAAATACAAGGGTAGTTTCCACCCTTAAAATTGCACCATTGCCGATATAAAAAAATACGTGTCTATTATTTTTGATAGCTCTACAAGTGTACCGAGTTTCAATAAAATCGGCGAGTTACACAAAGGTAGGTTTAATTGTTAGTTGTTACTTTGACTAGGTGCAACTGGCTCCCTGTTTCTTCAAAAAATCCACTTCTAATATTCCGTCGTATTTGATCGGGAAATCATTTTTTACGACATACATTCTGTGTTTGATTCTACCGTCGTTTAAATTTATTGTGGCGTTGATTCTTCCTATCGTATATACCTTGTGCCCTGTTACTCCTGTAAGCGCTATTTTATCTTCTGTTATTAGTGTTTCGTCTTTTAAGTGCTTTACTTTAATTAATGATATTTCGGCTCTCGTATCGAACAATAAATTTATTTTTCCTTTTTTCGATTCTCGCATAGGTAAAGCGACTAAGTCTAGTCCTGTATGCGTTCGCAGGGCATGTTTCACGTTTATAACGCGATATTCGATTGCGGGTCGTCGCTGCTTCGTTTCTTCCTTGTCTTCCTTGTCGTCGCTATTGTGCGCAGTGTTAGACTTCTTTTTCCCTTGTTCGTTATTCTTGCGTTTTTTATTTTCCGATCGCGAATTATATTGTTTGGTTCGGTTCGATTGATCTCTCTTGGGTCGTCCGTGTAATAACCAACATTCTTCGCGATCGTGTCCGGATTTTTTGCAATGATTGCAATATTTATTTATCGTATTTACGCGAGGTTGTCTATCGGGTTTCGGCAGTGAAAATCGGTTCGCATATCGGCTAGTTCGGCAATCTCGGCCGTAATGCTCGGTTTTACCGCATTTTTGGCATTGTATATTTATTTTGTTTTCCCGATTGTAGGTCCGTGTGAAATTTGTTTTATGTCGCGTGTTGGTCGCGGACGGTTTCTTGAGCGTTTCTTCCGCGCTGGCTGCTGCTATCGCTTCTTGCAACGTAGCATATCCTCGCGATCGGACAATCGCTTTAATATCATCCTGTAATTCTATTTGAAAATTTTTTAAGGCTTGTTGCTGTATTATTTTCATGATTGCGCGTTTATTATATACTATATGATGACGTCCTTCCATCATCGATTCGTATAGCTCCATGGCTAGTTTGTCAGCTCTAAGTCCGTAAGTTCGCGCGCTTTCTCCGTTTTTCTATTTTAGCGTATTGAATTCAATTTGTAGATGTGTCGTACACTTTTTACTCGCATAGCAGACCTCTAATTCGTTTTTTAATTGCGCGAAGTCTCGAATTTTTCGCGTTTGGAAATCTAGCATCGCTCTGCCTTTTAATTTCGTACATAATATAGCCCCTAATAACGTTACTTCGTCTAGTGGGTCTATATCTTCTATTGCATATGTAATCGCACTTAGAAATTCTTGTAATTTATTTGGCGATCCGTCGAATTCCGGAATCATTCCGCGAGCTTCCTTTAATGATAAAAATCCGCGTCCTCTTCGACGTGGTACATCGTCGGGCATGAACTCGTACGCGGTGTCAGTCCTTTCTCCCGGCGGAGTTCTATGCTCATTGTTTTGCCGGGGTTGCGGCCCTCTAATTCTTAAATCGTATATCTCGGCATGTATATTTCTAATTTCCCGCCTCATTTCCTCTCTCATTTCACGCAGTATTTCCCTAACGTCGTCGGTTGTTCCGTTTGTTTCTCTTCGCGGGTTGTATTGAGCTTGCACGTTTGATTGAGTCGCGTTTCTATTTGCTTCTTCTTGTAATCGCTGAATTTCCTGGTCAACATTTTCCGATGTGATGGGTTGTGATGCGAAAGCGTTTGGGTTATACATGTCTTGAATGCGATAGATTTCGTCGGGGTCAAAGATACTCGAATCGTATGACGTTAGTGAGAAGTCGCGGCGGTGTGTTAGTCTACTAGAAGCCCTTATTGATGATTTGACCTCAAAATCTAGTTCTATGTTATTTGCTATTAGGTTGTCATCTAATTTGCAAAATGAAAATTCGCGTTCGATTACAAGGTTCGCTCCGGGTTCTGGTTTGGACAAATTCTCGCTTGAATTTAATACGCTTAGATTTCTTTCTACGTTATCGCGTATATTTCGAAGTGCTTCTAATGCTACTCTTGTAGGGCTTACCGCGCTATTTCTAATGGCTCTATTCGCTGGTTCGCTAAATAGCCACGATTTATTCGCTACGCTTTTTTGTTGCACGTTTTGGTTTTCCGACATTCACGCGTTTACAAATTTTTTGATTGTTCGACTTACAATAATACGATGAGCAGCATTGTCTCTCGTTCTGTGTCGGCCGTCGGGCGTCGATCGTCGCATGCCGTTGAGATAGGTCGGTGCGTCTTCTCGGGTTGCGCTTATCGTTGTCGCCTCGATGTACCGGGTGACTCGAAGTTCCTGATGGACTTCCCTTTCCCTCGGTTGTAGTGGTCGACCGTTTGGCGGAGTTTTCCTTGCTATCTTTCGTTCTGTCGATTCCACGGAATTTTTCTTCCTCGTGGTTATGGACCTTTGCCGGTGTCGATCCTGTTAGAGCTGGCGTATTCCACCGCTGCCACCAATTATTGTTGTGCCCTCAGCCGCTAAAGAGAGGGGATTTGTACGCCCAAAAGATTAGAATCCACGCTCTAAATAAGACACTTCCGGACTTTTGTTAGAACTTCGTATATTTCACAAGGTTTATTACACTGTTCACTTGTTCGCGATTATAATGATCAGGTGCGATACATACAGTAGCGAGTTCTTGGGTGATTTTCGAGCTAGTCCTCCTTGATGTATCTCGCGTTCAATATATATTAATTAATTAGGTTGGGATGAGTGTGGTGACCCTGACCGGAGCACGTCTCGTGCTCCGCTTGTCGGTTTGTCTCGTCAACTGCTTACTCAGCTTCCGAGAACTTGGCCGTGACTTCCTTTTCCTTAGTAGTCACGTCCCTTGCTTTATTTTATTAATAATCATTTATTAATTTCTTCTTTCTTAATTACTTTTTTTTTAGCTCTTTTCCTAATTTATTGTTTTGCTTTGCTCTGCCCTTTCTTAATCTTTTCTGTGCTACTTTACTCTTTTATCTTTTAATATTAAAAAATTGATCGTGTTACGACAATATCTTTATTTGGTTTTTTATATATTATTTATTAAAATTGTTGTAATTAAATAATTATTTGATTTTCATATTTTTTTGTTATTGCAATTACATTTATCTTTGAAAAACTTATAAAGGGTGACGAATTATTATGAGTTCTTATGATATAAAAGTGATTTAACAATTAATTATTTTAATAAAGTTTTATATCTTATACGGTATGTGAAATAAATATGCAACGGTAAGTTGGCCAAAATGTGCCCTAGTAGCAAAATTGCTCATTAAAATTTTCTATTTAATACTTTATTTCTATTATTAATACTATTATTAATTCTATTATTAACTTCATTTCTATTATTAGTAACTATTATTACTATAGTATTAATAACTAAAATAATTATTATTCTATTATTAATTACGTATGTTCTGTAACAATTTAAAATATTTATGTTTTATTTAAAGTTTAAATAAAACAAATATTTTAATAATAGAAATAACGTATTAAATAATAAATTTTAATGAGCAGTTTTGCTACTAGGGCACTATGCTATTGCGTTATTACATTTGTGACACGCACGTTCCTGAAACTAGTGACGCGCTCTTTAGTTACGGCCCTTCGGCGCTGCGTTGCTAAGGAGCGAGCAGTTAGAGGGGGAACCGTAGGCGTGAGTCAAGAAATCCGGCCGAAAGTT
>NW_021853679.1:0-24306 GCF_003651465.1 Formica exsecta
GAAAATGTATAACGCCTTGCCAGCTGAAATAAAGCGGAATGAAAGGTTTGTGCCGTTTAAGCGAATGTTAAAGACATATATTGTAATTAATGTAAACTAGATTTGTATTACAAATAGCTGAGAAAGCTAATAAAGATCAATCAATCTCCCGCTCTCTCCCTCTCCCGCTCTCCCTCTCTCTCTCTCTCTCTCTCTCTCTCCCGCTCTCTTTCTCTCTTTCCCGCTCCCCCGCTCTCTCTTTCTCTCGCTCACTCTCTCGCTCTCTCTCTCTCTCTCCCGCTCTCCCGCTTTTCCCCCCCCTCTCTCTCTCTCTCTCTCTCTCTTATTTATTATAAATTTTTAAAATCATAATTTTATATTAAAGGATGATTGGTATTGAATTTGGTGAAGATCGATGAAAGAGTTCATTTTATATAAAATTTTGAATTTTTTGAGAAATGTCTGTACACGCTTTAATTTTCGCAAATTTTGAGATATTGGGTTAAATTTTTTTACATGAATGGAGTATTATTAAAGGATGGTTGGTATTGAATTTAGTGAGAATCAGTGAAAGAATTCATTTTTTATAAAATTTTGAATTTTTTGAGAAATATCTGTACACGTCTTAACTTTCGCAAATTTTGATATATCTTCCTCTATGAGGAAGCCAAAATTTAAAAACCTGCTTGCTTTAAGGAGCTTAAGCTTTATGAGCGAAATAAAATGATGAGGAAGCAATGTGCAAGTTTCTAATTTGCACAATTTTCAGCTTGTTTTTATCACTTTTTATATTTTCCTTTTTCCTTTTTTACCATCTTTCCTCTCTTTCTGCCTTTCTCTCTTCTTTTTTTCTCCTCGCCTCCTTTTCACTTTTTCTTCTTATCGTCTCTTTCTTTTTCTTATTTTTTCCTACTTCTCTTTCTCTGGTTATATCTTTTTGGCACATGAATTCACTTTTTGTTACATTCGAAAAATTGTTTGATAGTTATTCTATCCATTATTTTAATCAAAAAACATTAGAAACAATAAATATTTTTTAATGTATATCTATCATAAACTATACACACACCACACAATATTGCCTACTATATACGCGATATTTATACATATTTTATATTGTAAATAATATTTTGCACATGTTTGTACATGTTTAGTTCAAAAAATAAAGATTTTACATTAAACAAAAAAATATATGTATTACACATAAAAATCGTACATAGAAAAAATTAATAGAAATTGTACGAAAACTATAACTAATATTACTTACTAACTAATATTACTTAATATATCTCTTTACTATTATAAAATTTATACAGCTAAAAATATTTTATCAATATGTTTATATCAATATTTATCAGGAACTTGTTGCAGTAAAAATTAATAGATTTTCCAAAATGTTGCTATTGTATGATAAGAAGGTTTCTACGCTCTTTTGTATGATAAGAAAGTTTCTATAAGAAATTTATATAGCATATATCTTTTACAAATATATAGACACATTTCAATGAAATACAATTACATAAAAAAATAGGGAACGCTTTATTCTCGCCGAAAATTGTTTAATTTGAAAAGGTTATACATTATATAACTTGATAAAAAATTATTAGTGAATAATGTTAAAAATAATTTTGAAGATCAAAAGTTATTCACTTTTAAAAAATAAATGCCCTTTTAAAGAATTTTTAAAATACAATTTAATTATATATGAAATTACGCTCGGTTAATAAACAAGTTGTTCTGTACCTTAAAAGTGTTCAATTTTAACATAATGTCTCTTGTAATATATTGAAAAAATTCCTTTCGCCAAATTCACTATAACCATAAGTACGATATACGAGTATACTGCCGGCATTAACATTGTTATACCTAATGTGTATAACATATGTGAGAGTTGCGCTTCATGTCGGATTTCGCATATGGTGCATGTTTGTGTGCTTTCAACATGATACGTTATGTTAAAATTAGAGATTTTCAAGGAACACAATATTTTATTCATTATTCGAGTATAGTGTTATAAACAAATTGCATTTTCAGAATTTTGTCAAAAAGAATAACAGAGAAAGAGAGAGAGAGGGAGAGGGGGAAATAGAGGGGAGAGGGGAGAGGAGAGAGGGGAGAGGAGAGAGAGGAGAGGGAGAGGAGGGAGAAGGGAGGGGTGGGATGGGAGGAAGGGGTGGGATGGGAGAGGAAGTGGGAGGGAGAGAGGGAGAGAGGGAGAGAGAGAGAAAGGGAGAGAGAGAGGGAGAGAGAGGGAGAGAGAGAGGGGCAGAGAGAGAGAGAGAGACTTTGCTTTTTAAAGCATTATTTTATTATTTTACTTTATTTGACTAAATAACACATATATTTCCCCATAAAGTTTTATTAAGTTATATAATATTTTCAAGTTGAACAATGTTTGGCGGGAAAAATCATTTTTTATTTTTTCTTGAATAATGTATGTATACTCCTGTTAAAAATATAATTTTCTTTTCACATAAAACTTTAATATTTTAGTTACTTCGTATTTAAAGATGTGTGATATTTACATCTTGTAAGAAGAATATATGATTAATTTGCAATAAGAGATGAATTCCGAACATTACATAATTTCGATAATAATTCAAATACAAATCCGATTTTTAAAAATAAAGATTAACATAAGTAACAAAAATATTATTTGTATATCGGTATTTTTCAATTTTGCAAACAGATTTTTAATACCAAACTGTATATGTTCCCATTTTTTCACTGTACACTACTATTATATTTTTAAAGTTCTACGATATATATATATCAAGACATAAAAATGTAAAATAATTGAAACAATTGTATGTCACGAGTTACGATTACATTAAAATTATGATATTGCACAAAATTCTCGTAATAATGTGCTTTTCTTTTCATTTTTACGATTTTATATACAATGTTATCACAGAGATAAAGAGCTAAGATTCTTCAATGAATTTTATAAATTAAGATATAATATCTTTCGACTAACTATGTTTAGTTCGAAAAGTGCGGTTTTTCCAGCGCCAATACCACCCAATCTCAATCTGATTAAAACTTGTACTGAGAATTGACAGTCCGATGAAAAACGTTGCGTGAATCAAAGCCCACAATTGAAAGATCGGAGAAATAATGAGTAACAATATTGTCATACCTGACAAAAAAAATTATTTTTACAAAATTAATAAATAATTTATCTTTAATAAAAAAAATTAATATTTACATTAGATCAACCCTTGCAAAAGTCAATGATCTTGACATATGTTGTCGAAGTCATAATCCTGAGTAATATCCAAACAATTTTAGTCGTCGCTCGTTGTTTGTTAAAAAGTTATTAATAAAAAACATAACCACATAAACGAATGATGAAAATCAATATTTTTCTTATTTATTATTTGTAATATTATCAGGGTTGGATAGTAACTAATTAAAAAGTTAAAAGTTAAGTTAAAAAGTTGAAAAGTTAATAACTTTTAATTTAATTTACTTAATTTTAAACGTGTTAACTTTTAACTTAAACTAGTTACTTTTAAATGCATTAACATTAACTTATTAACTTCTTTTATACAAGTTAAAATTTTGTATCTTTGATACTTGAAAATGATCTGTTTACTAATAATTATAATAACATAAGACAGTATCCAGTACCATTAAAACATGCATTCATAAAATACAACACAACGATACCATCCTCGGCGCACGTAGAGCGTATGTTTAGTACAAGTGATTTAGTATATGATAACTTAAGAAGAAAAATGACGAACTGTAATTTTGAGATGACACTTTTATTAAAATTCAATAAATATTTTTAAATTGTTTCAATTTATTGTTAGAATATCTAACAATTAAAGATAAAGATAAAACGCACGTGTGCAGGAGGAACAATGTCATTTTTAAAAAATTTGTAATATGTCACGATTCTCATATGAGAGATATTCTTTTAAAATCAAGATCATACATCTTGTATCACAATCGTGACAAATTTTTCAAAGGTGATTGTTGAGCAATCCAATGAACTTTTGAAATAAGTATAGTATTTTTTAAATGAATTATAACATTAAACATAAGAATATAAGAGATGACTACAAAAAAATAAGACGTAAGAACAAAAATAGTTAAGAGAATAATCTTAAGATATTATAAGGAAATAATTTACAGAGATGAATAAAAAACAAAAGTTTTAATAACTTTAAGGAGAAATAATAAAAACTATCATAACTCTCAATATTCTTTATAATCTGTAATGTTAGAAATATCAATTGTGTCGCGCGGTGCAAAAAGCCGCAAGCGCTGCGACACATATAGCGATTTTTTCGCTTATTTCTCAAAGATTAAATTAAAAAAAAATAATTTTATTATAAGTGGATAAATTTGGAATAAAATTGTCTTTAATCTTTATTCATAGAAGAAATTAAATGTCAAAGAAATAATAATAGAGCTGGAGGTATTTTAATAATTATTACATTTTTAGAAAATCTAATTATATGTACATATATATACAGGGTGTCCGGTAATTTTTGACACACCCGAAGTGTGAAGGTAGATTGGGTCAAACGAAAAGAAAAGTCCTGTATCATCTTTTTTATAACGCTTAATAAAGGAGTTATTATTGAGTAAAGTCTGGCCAATCAGCGCCGACTTTTAGCCGGGCGCACATCGGTGAGCCGCGCGCCTGGTAGTATGCAGCGGCGCACACTTCACGGCGCACACTTCACGGCGCGCGGCTCACCGACGTGCGCCCGGTTAAATGTTGGTGCTGATTGGCCAGACTTTACTCAATAATAACTCCTTTATTAAGCGTTATCAAATAAAATGGTTCAGGACTTTCCGAATTAGTTTGAGCCAATCTACCTTCACACTTCGTGTCAAAAATTACCGGACACCCTGTATATATATATACAGTTATAAAGTATATATGTAGAAAATTATAAAAATTTTACTTAAAACATTTTTTTATATATCTTCTATTGTTTTGACAATAAATTACTTACGCACGGATGAGCATGGATAGCGTATACATACGGAGGCGTTTATAATTAATTCTTGAAAATGATATTTCGTAACGTAACTTTATTACACATGGTTGAATTTGGAAAAAAATAAACCATTAATTCGGTGAAAAAAAGTTATAAAACTTTGAAAAAAAATTTTAAGTGGTGGGGGTTTCTTGAAAAAAAAATAAAAATAAAAAAATTTTTTTCTCTTAACTTTAAAATAGTCTTCAAGCCGTTAAACTTTTGTTTAATAATTTTTTTTCTATCTCTTATCGTCTCGACGATATTCGATCCCAAAAGGAAACACCGTTTTTTTTTAAAGGAGTGTTTTACTCCCTAAACATGAAAGTCCGCACATATAAAAAAATACGTGTCTCTTAGATTTTTGTGTTTAACAACATATTTCAAGGAGAACCAAATCGGTTCCAGACAGTTGTGGTATGTCTCTTGTTAGTTAATTCTTGGGCCATTAACTTTAAACTTAACTTAGTTAAAAAAAAGAATTAACATACCCAATTCTGAATATTATATATAAATAACCAATAACACACACACACATCCGTGATAAACATTAGTATTAAATTATTGTCTGTATATAGTCATTGCAAAGTAAATGTGTGGATGAGGGAGGGGCTCTGCCCCTTCCTGCCCAAGCATTTACATAAATATTTAAATATACAGGGTGTTCCCGGGTTAAATGGCCAAACTTGAAATATGAATTTAGGATTTTAAAATAAGAAAAAATTTTCCTCTGGAAGTATGCTCGCAAACGCTTCGTTCAAGAGATATTGACTTCTGAAGTTATGAACTATAGGAACGAATAATTTCGAAGTGTTTCTTTTTATTTTTGTTTTGAAGATCGAAAGTCATTCACAGGCTTGTGTTTGCACTGTAAACAAAACTCCATACATTTGTACCAAATAATTGTTAGTTCTTTGAATGCTTTAGTGGAATAAACTAGTACAATCATGCCTCATACGTATTCGATTAGTGAATATGCCGATATGGTGTACTTATATGGGTTTTGTGACGGAAATGCTAACGCAAAGCTTTGTTTACAGTGCAAACACAAGCCTGTCAATGACCTTCGATCTTCAGGAAAAAAATGTTTCAAACAAAAGTTATAGGGTTCGGAGGGGGCCGCATGATAAAAATATGGATTTGACCTTGAGTGACCTTTTCAAGGTGAAACAATTTTTTCATTACGTACTTTTTGAGTTATTTTTTATATCTTAATCTGATCTTAGTCTCATTATTCTGTACATAAAAGTATTACAGTAAAATTATCGAAAACTAAATATTTTACAAGATATTTTAATTTTTTTATCAAAATATGTCAGATTAAAATATAAAATAACTCAAGAAGTACCTAATAAAAAAATACTTTATTATAGTGTTTTGAAAAATTTTCGAGATAAGCTACAAGAATATGCAATAAAAAATGGGGAGTTCCATTTAATAAAACATCGATCACATTGACCTCAGCTTGAAAAGGTCACTCAAGGTCAAGTCCATATTTTTATCATGTGGCCCCCTCGAAATCATGCAACTTTTGTCTAAAAAATTTTTTTCAATCTCTTTTACTTTAAGAGATATTCAGCTGCATCACTTAAAATGATACCCTGTATATATACACATACATACGTGTGTGTGTGTGGGTGGGTGGGTGAGCGAGTGTGTGTGTGTGTGTGTGCATAAATATGTATGTATATATATACAGGGTGTCCGACAAGTAAGTGACCAAACGAAAGGTGGAGGTAGATTGGGTCCATTTTTTTTATAACGCTTAATAAAGGAGTTATTAGTGAGTAAAATCTGACCAATCAGCGCCAACTTTTAGCCGGGCGCACGTCGGTGAACCGCGCGCCTGGTAGCATGTGGCAGCGCACACTTCACGGCGCGCGGCTCACCGACGTATGCCCGGCTAAAGATCGGAGCTGATCGGTCAGATTTTACTCAGTAATAACTCCTTTATTAAGCATTATAAAAAAAAATGATTCAGGACTTTTCGACTCAGTTTGACCCAATCTACCTCCACCTTTCGTTTGGTCACTTACTTATCGAACACCCTGTATATACATATATATATATATATATATATATATATATATATATATATATCATATATATATAATAATGTGGATATTTCGATATGATAAAAATTGTAGCGCTACGAATATAACAATGTATGATATAATGTAAATATTTTACATATTATACGAGTTTTATCGACTTGAAATATTGCCGGCGACATCTACCTTTTCACTTTCTATCCTGCGTTATGGACAACTTCTGACTCGTGCATTAGAGATTGACATATGTCATGTTATCATTTGATCATAGAAAGATAAAAGGGTGTGGCCACTTTTGGTGGGACACCCTGTTTATATATACATACATATATATGTATGTATGTATGTATATGTTCGTACGTACGCGCGTATGTATATGTGTATTTTAAAAGTCACTGTCGAGAAAAGCTTATTAGAAGTCACTTAAATTTAAAAAACGTAGATATGTTCTGAATTTTTCTAATTTTAGAATTAATTTTGTTTCTCGGAAACAAAGCCTTATATAAAATAATATTATTTTATATTTTTGACTTATTTTTTTATGTAAAATCATCACTTTCCCAGCAATTGTATCAGCAATTACGAGAATCTAACATCATATATACGAGAAGAAATGAAAATGCCTTACCAGGACCAGGAATATGACGTATAGGGTCCTTTAAAATAAATTTCAATCTATGACAAGCTACATTGGGCATACATGCTTGATACATTGCCGCCCATAAGAAGTTCCAGTCTACTCTTGTTCTGTGATTCATCACGAGCACAGCCGACTCATGAGGGGATATATGATCACCGGACACATAGATTTTTACGCCGAACACATTCAATAGAGCCTATAAAAAGATATTTAAGTTTCTATAAATTTCAGATTTTTATAATCGAGAACGATCGAAGCTCGATTATAACTCTGTGTAATACGATTTGTAATATTACTTTTTTGTACTATTTTATATTATTTGTACTATTATAATAGATCTGCTTACGGTAGGATAAAGTTCCCAACACGAAAATAAGAGGTCTCCACATTTTCGAAATCTTGGCGGACTAAATAACAATAATGGTAGAAGCGGACAGGCAATGAATAAGAAGCCTGCTACTATACTACCGTAACACAAAGCACAGTATAATGTACCACGTAAAATACCGCGCATTACAGTCTCGAAATGGAGATCCTGAAAATAATATGCAATATATATATATATATACCTGAGTATAAAATATTCGGCTGATTTCATACACAATTCACGATCTTCGCCACGTGCATTTGTGCTTAGAATATTCATTCGTCGACGATGACAGCGATATTATTAACAACGATAACAGCAATAGGCTCAGGGTACAAACAATTAAGTGGGAATACTGGATACTGGCAGATAAGAGCCAAGGCGCGGGTATTGGTGCGCAAAGTTATTATTGTTAAATTTTGTTAACAGATTAGTGTATTAAAAATATACGTACACGTTTCGGACCGTTTTTTGGTCCATCTTCAGCATGAATATAAATATATAAAAATTAAATTGGAATTTTAAAACTTGACATGCACAATATTTATTGTTGCAGTAAAATTTCAAATTAAAATTAATAATTAGAAAGGAAGGCTCACTGAAACCCGCGTAGAATCTATACAAATTAATGGACAAAATTCCAATTTAATTTTTATATATTTATATCCATGCTGAAGATGGACCAAAAAACGGTCTAAAACGTACATTTTTAATACACATTTGTTAATAAAATTTAATTATAATAAGTTCGCGCACCAATACTCGCGCCTTGATTTTTATATCTGCCAGTATTTCCACTTAATTATTAACAACAACATTTACACAAGAACTCCAAAAAATGATATCTCATATTTAATCCGTATAAAGAAATACGAAAATTTAAATCGATTTTTCACGTTCTTCTGAAATAGAGACAGCAAAAAAAGATGCATTAAAATGCAATATTTCAAAACTCACTTTCACATGTGCACTGTGCAATGGAAGCACCTTTTATGAACATTGAGTCTCTACTGTTTCCTTAGAAAATACTGTGTCTTTACTGGCTTCCTCCTGATTTTATTACAGAGGCTTCTCCCTGCTCAACCCCTTTCGCCCTCACTCTCGGTCTGGTCTCTATCAGGTTGAGTTGGTAGATGCTGTGTTGGACCATTATTGATTTGTTGAGTATAGGAGGACTGTATCATTTCAATAAAAGGATTGGAGAGTTCTGCATCTGACACAATAAACTATATTCTTCATACATGATCTATCATACTATTGACATTTTTATTCTGCGCTAGTTTTTTTAATATTCGATTTTAACACAATATTTATCAAGAGATACAGTAATGTCTCGCGTTAAGTGCAGCAAAAAAGCTACGCGTAACAACAGCAAAACGGAAGCGCGTATATCTATATACAATCGATTCAGTTGCGAGTATTTTAGATTATCGGATTTTACGTTAGTAACAGTTGAACTGATAAAGTTTTTAATAAGTTTAATCGATAGCTTGGGTTCGTCATATATATATAACAAAAGAATTTTTATTTTTACTCTACGTGGCCTATAAGAGGAGATATTACTATCATCTATTAATAAGAAACCTGGGGTTATCGCGTGTTCTTATTATCATTAAAAAAATTATCTTTTCAAAAAAAGCTAAAAAACGAAAATTAATTAAATTTACCTTTTCTACAAATATAATATCAGAAAATTGTGATCATTGAAAATAAAAAACTCTTATATACACTATATAATTTAATTTATATATATTGATAGCAATATATATTATTTTATATTGACGTGATGTAAGTATATATTTTAAAATATATACTATTTTATAATGGAAAGACAATACGCTTGATAAAGACAATATAATTTAAAGTACATCAAAAGTTAAAAATTTAATGCAAAAAACTTGGCGCCGTCGGAATTAAAAATATTTTGATCGCTGTAAAGAAAAAAAAATTATTATTATACATATTATAGTGGAATCTCGCACAAAAATAGCACATTTCGAATTGTAGCGCGCAAAATCCCTTCCTTACGTGTGACGCACGTTACGTTACGCATGTGAGTGGGTAATAATCCAACCACATAACTCAAGGTGTCGTCATTATAACGTCATTTTAAGATCATTTCTCGTCATATGACGTCAGTCGACTAAATAATGACGTAACACAGACGTGATATTTCTCCCGGTGGTCTACTGGAAAATAATGTGTGGACGAAACGATATATATTATTACGGACCTGAAAATTTTATGATTTGGAAGTGAAACGGGGTAACCTCGCTATTGCATTCAAACCCCGAACCGCACACTATTAAGAGGTAACATAGGCCATTTTAATGTATCCACTAAAATATCTTAAAATCTATAAGTTTAAGACAAAAATAATTTAGACAAAAGTTGTATGGTTCGGAGGGGGACACATGATGAAAATATGGACCTGATCTTGAGTGATCTTTTCAAGGCCAAGTCAATGTGATCGATGTTTTCTTAAATGGAACCCCTCATTTTTTATTGCATATTCTTGTAGCTTATCTCGAGAGCTTTTCAAAACACTGTAATAAAGTATTTTTTCATTAAGTACTTTTTGAGTTATTTTTTATATCTTAATCTGACATATTTTGATATAAAAAACAATATATTTAGTTTTCGATAATCTTACTGTAATACTTTTATGTACAGAATACACTTCGAAAAGGTCACTCAAGGTCAAGTCCATATTTTTATCATGTGGCCCCCTCGAAATCATGCAACTTTTGTCTGAAACATTTTTTCCAATCTCTTTTACTTTAAGAGATATTCAGCTGCATCACTTAAAATGATATACCCTGTATATATACTAGCTGGCGTTTTTTCCTTGCGCGCTCGATACTTCATGCACGTTCTTCTTTACTGCTCGGCTCCTAGACAGCCCCTTGCAGCGCGATGATATTGTATAGCCTATGTTATTCATGAAGATCTAAGCTATCCATCAGTGAAAGATTTTTTCAAATCGATTCAGTAGTTTCTGAGATTACCCCGAACAATGGAACAAACTTTACTTCTTTATAATATAGTGTAGATCTACAGGTGTATTTATATATTTATATAACATCTCCTATACACAACATATAAAATTTTGTCTTTTTTGAATATAAGTTGGTCTTTTTATCATTCTTGCGAATTAAAATATATCGCAAATATTTATAATTATATAGGAGAGAAGAGTGAGAGAGAAAGCGAAAGAGTGAAAAGGAGGATGAGGGAGATTGAAGATTCGTTGATGAATATATTAAACGACTTGCTCAATTATTTATATACTATATTGCATTATTTTTAGGAAATAGATAATAAAAAGATAAAATCATAACTGTAATATAATATAATAGTAAATTTAGTTTTTTTTTTAATATAAAAAATACATAATATAAAGCACAATATGCCCAACATATTTATATGACAAAATTGCCAAAAATAAAATGAGCAAATTTTAAAACATTTTCTTAATATTTCGTTAGAGATTTGTTTCCTAAAACACATTTCATGCTATTTAATACTTTTTATCAACAAAGATATGTAATAACCATTTTAGAGTTTTATATATAAAAGTTTATCGATAATAAAATTGTTATATATTTCTCCATATAATTTTAAAATTGCTTGTACATTTCCTTTCCCTTCCTCATATCCCTTTCTTATATTCTATAAATTATTTACGTATATTACGTGATTAATATATTTAAAACATGAATATATCCAGATCTATTAAAACTCCCATGCTACTGATGATATCTCGAATATTTGGTAAGAAGTTGACGAGCATCGTTTTGTATCTTTTCATCGTCTTTGCTCACAACTGAAAAGTCGCAAATTTTCTCCAGCCAATCGCAAGCCAATTCATACTTGCTCAATGCTATATAACATTTACTTAGAAATAATCGATTTTGCAGATTTACTTCGACTGAAAAGTTCTCCGCTTTCTGGAAGCTATCAATTGCATCTTCATATGAGGCACTTGGTGGCTCCGAGAATAATGTTGCGGCGACCTTATTACCACAACAAAAATGACCAGAAAAAGATTAGTGTTATACATGTATATCATAAGTATCTTACATTAAGCGCATTTTCTTTTAGCATGAATATTGAGATTATATTTTTACAGAGATTATATATTCTCGTGTATAAATAAGATTGAAATTAAAAACTTCTATCAAAATGTAAGATCTACTCTTAAAATTAATCGAATATGATTGCATATCTATTTTTTTTTTTTTCTCTTAATTTTAAGAAAGCTCTGTGTATTTTCAGTATTATATTAATTTAATATAATTATACTTTAAAAGCTATGGATATCTTGTAAAGAAAATTGATATTTTTGTAAAGGGAAAATCGATTCGAATTTAGCTGTAATCCAAAGAAAATGCATTTAGTGAAGGATATTTTGTATATTCAACATTATGCGAGCTTTTAAATCATAATCAAAATATATACCTTTCTTTCTATCCAACTTAAGTTAGCCACCTCATATTTGAATCTGCCAAGTAGATGATGTAAATCAGCATCATTTGGATTTATTTTTAAGGCTTTCATTACATGTTCCTTGAAACGGTAACCGTTCTTTATTTTCTCTGTTATTGGCAAAAATTCACCATATACACCTACGAGTATAGCATACCATTTATGTAGATCCGCATTTGATATATTAAGAAGCTTCTCACAAGCGTTAATTCCTGGGAAGATGATTATTATAATTAAACATTGCAGAGATTCAATTGGTGTATAAATTAAATTATGCACCTGTACAAATTGTAACTTTTTTTGCATTTGGATCAGTAATACAATTCGAATATTTGTAACAACTTCTGGCATATCTCCATACTACATCTACATTATTTGGATAACTATCTGTGAAACTTCGTAGTTTGAGATAATCATCTTCTTCGTATCCCTCATGATGGTAACGTACATCGAAGATGCAAAAGTTTAATCCAAAGTAGGTGGTTTCAATTGTCCTGAATCACTAAGCATATAATGTAATCTTTTCTTTTTAAGTTTTGAAAATTTGTGATTTTTGTAACAAAGAAAAGAAAGTTAAGACTTCTACCGTACTAACATAGGATTTTTTTTAGAAGACATAAATTAATCTTATGTCCTTATGTTATCTAAACAAAATAACTTTCAATCTAAAGCAATCTATTTGAATATATACAAAAATGCTCTTCATAAATCGAATTTATAATTGTAGATATAAACAAAGCGAATAATAAATGTATTAATAAACTGACCTATTTTCAATGTCGCTTATATTATTTTCACTATCTGAACAATCAAAAAATTCATCATCAATATCTGTGGCTGCTGTTGAAAAGCCATCAGTATCATTATCCGTTACAGTAAATGTATTATCATTATCATGTTTACGACTAAGCTTCTTCTTTCTCTGTTGATCTTGTTGTATTCTAAAATAAGACAAAGAATATATTATTTTATAATAGATTCTCAATCAAAAATAGTTAGAATATTCTTAAAGTATTTGATTTTCCCAAAATTTTACTAATGTATCATTAATCATTCTGATGAAAAAATGTTATCTAAATATAAATCCCCAAATATTTTTATCAAAACACACATATACAGACATTGAAAATTATAATTTGTATAAAATAGTAGAAAAAGTCTAATATCTATTTAGATTTATAAACTATCTCAACATCTAATTAATCAATTATATTTAATACAATATTTGACTGAATATTTTAGATATATATCCTCTCTTCCCATATATAATCTAAAACATTAATTAAAAAAGAGATAATTGCATTTATTGTTACCTTAATCTTTCCAATTCTGTTTGTAACTCTGTAAGACGACGGTCGACTTCGTCTAAGTGAGCGTTTTTCATAGCATGTTGTTGTTTCTCCAAAACTTTCTGATAAATGAAGATACTAGCTGCACTTATAACACCAATAGTTGCTCCGATAGCAGCAGCAATTAAATGAGTCTGCAATTGACTCATTTTCTGATTATTGGAGAATTTTTATTTAAAAATAGCTGTTCGTGTTCTGCAAACAAAGATATATGTAAATGTAATAGTTACCCAGTAAACACACAAATCAGCAATATTACACAACAATTACAAGTTACAAGCAATTATAAATCAGCAATATTACACAGCAATTACTAGCATTACAAGTTATACTACTTTTACTCACAACAGCAATATTACATCAACATAACTGTGTTTTTCGGGTATAAATTAATTATCTTATAGCAAATTCAGTCATTTGCACTGCGCCGCACTGGTGCATATTAAAGACTACTATACATGTGAAGTTATCTAATAAAAAAGAATAATATAAACATTTTAGGTAATTAAAATCCAATCATGATAAATTGTCATTTTATTTAACAGAACATACATTATTTTTTCATCATCAAAATGTTTATATATTATATCATTGCATTCATATACTTCATAAATAGCAGCCTTTAATGTGCACTGGTGTGAATTAGTGTAAGTGACCGAATTCGCTATTACTTGAAAATCGTTTTGAAAGATTCGAATGTGTCCTAAAGATTCTAATATGTGTACTCACGAGCATGAGTTTGCGAAATGTGACCTGGATGGCACGAATTTGCCGCGTTTATCGACTGACATCACAATCTGTCAGAATAGCATATCATTTTGATAATCTTATCGTGCGTTATGGAATTAAAATATCCTATTTGTGCTAAGTGTTTCGTCTTCACCAAACGCTATCTATTAGATGAATCCTGCAAGATCAATTAATTGCTGTGTACTCTTATATCATACATCAATCTTGAGAGATGCCACGTGTTATTTTTCTTCCACAGAAATGCAATAGTGGCGCGCGTATCGTGTATATCGTCTGTCATGGTTAAAGGGCAATCGTGACACAAACCACAAACCGTCACAGGTATACAATATTAATTATCATTTTCTGTCTTCCTTTCTTTTATTCTTCTTTTTTTTCTCCTTTTTGTCACTTTGATTTTCGGGGTCGGATCCTTGGAATTTCTACTTGCTGATACATAGAGTCCTAGGCTGCGTTCGGGGAGCACATTTTTAGCGCTATGAGCGTGTTCTGTCCTTGTTCAACTTTCAATAAGTAACAAAGATAGAACGACGCTGTTAGCGCTAATAGCGTCTCCCCGAACGCACCCATAATGAACGACACGCGCACACCCATACCAATCGACATCGAGCACACGCATCTTCATGCATATAAACTAGCGACACCAGCTGCGTCGTATACATGTACAATAATTCCATTGATTCCATTAGTTTGCTGTAGTTTCCGATGGGTTTCGCGTAATCTTTCTCACACCATCTTTTATTGATTTATTTTCACGTGCTCGTTCTTGGTTATATCCGGTGCCAATAAAAATTCGAAGAAAAAAAAGAAGATCTCGATTATCCATCGTTGTGCACATCCGAACAAAACATGAATGTGCCTATACATGTGAAGTTATCTAATAAAAAAGAATAATATAAACATTTTAAGTAATTAAAATCCAATCATGATAAATTGTCATTTTATTTAACAGAACATACATTATTTTTTCATCATCAAAATGTTTATATATTATATCATTGCATTCATATACTTCATAAATAGCAGCCTTTAATGTGCACTGGTGTGAATTAGTGTAAGTGACCGAATTCGCTATTACTTGAAAATCGTTTTGAAAGATTCGAATGTGTCCTAAAGATTCTAATATGTGTACTCACGAGCATGAGTTTGCGAAATGTGACCTGGATGGCACGAATTTGCCGCGTTTATCGACTGACATCACAATCTGTCAGAATAGCATATCATTTTGATAATCTTATCGTGCGTTATGGAATTAAAATATCCTATTTGTGCTAAGTGTTTCGTCTTCACCAAACGCTATCTATTAGATGAATCCTGCAAGATCAATTAATTGCTGTGTACTCTTATATCATACATCAATCTTGAGAGATGCCACGTGTTATTTTTCTTCCACAGAAATGCAATAGTGGCGCGCGTATCGTGTATATCGTCTGTCATGGTTAAAGGGCAATCGTGACACAAACCACAAACCGTCACAGGTATACAATATTAATTATCATTTTCTGTCTTCCTTTCTTTTATTCTTCTTTTTTTTCTCCTTTTTGTCACTTTGATTTTCGGGGTCGGATCCTTGGAATTTCTACTTGCTGATACATAGAGTCCTAGGCTGCGTTCGGGGAGCACATTTTTAGCGCTATGAGCGTGTTCTGTCCTTGTTCAACTTTCAATAAGTAACAAAGATAGAACGACGCTGTTAGCGCTAATAGCGTCTCCCCGAACGCACCCCTAGGCTGCGTTCGAAGAGCACGCTTTTAGCGCTATGAGCGTGCTCTGTTCTTGTTCAACTTTCAATAAATAACAAAGATAGAACGACGCTGTTAGCGCTAATAGCGTCTCCCCGAACGCAACCCTAGATTATCAGAGAGGCGCCAACTTGTTCCTCCTCCTGATTGGTCGATTAAAATAGCCGCCATGTTAGAACACAAACGTCACACGTATAGCCTGACAGAGCTGTCAATCAAAGTGGTTGTGTTAATATTAAGTTTAAATAAGTGCATATTATAATTTCTTGTAACCACGGTAAGTAGAAATGTCTTATATATGTTATATATGTCTTATATATGTTTTACATATATATTTTTGTAGAATAAATACATAGATTATATATATATATAGATTATAATTATAATTTAATTATAATTATAATTATAATTATAATTAAGTTATATAATAATAATAATAATAATAATTAGAGCGTAGCAAATCACAATCACAAACGCAATCGCAGCCGCGAGCCGCTAGTGTGATTTGGGCTTTACAAGGTAGCCAATCAGAATACCACTGTATACTTAGCAGACAAATTTGATATTTCTTATTTTTTATTATTGCAATCATTTGGGAATCGTTTGGGCAAATTTAGAAATATATTCTCATAGTTTAGGAAATAATAATTTATTTATAATAAAGAAAAATTAATTAAGCGTATAGTTATACTCTGTCCAGCGAGAGAATAACCTCGGATCAGACGAAAACTCGTCCGTTTCGCGCAGGTCTCCTCCCACAGAACGCCTAGAAAACCCCCACCGCATCACCATATTGCTCATGCAGCTTGCCAGTGCTAGCAACAAGTGGCAGGTCCCCCGACTGTATAATTTAAATATATTACAACTCTTACTCTTGTAGTTGCCTGTCATATTATTTCTTATTTTAATTTCGTATCGCGTGTAAGAGTTCGATTTTATATCATATTGAAATTAATCAAGATTATTTCATCCATTTAATTTTCTAAACTGAAATAATAATCCCGGACCCGAGGGAGCCATATCTACGTATACGATATTGAGTACTTCGCCATGTTCTCCCCACTTTGCCTGCCTATGCACAGACAGAGGTTATTCTCTCGCTAGACGGAGTATAGCAGACATAATTTAAAAAAAATTTTTTTTTTTATTTTAATCAACATGAAATCATTTGGGGAACACGTCTGTAATGTTTTCAACGTTTGGGAAATAATAGTTTATTTTATAATAATTAATTTCTTATCAGACAATAATCCGGAACCGGATACATAAGGTCATATATGCAAAGCTAGATGGACGGGATCCGATATAGCCCACATTGCTAATTGGCCAGTTGCATACTAGGACTCTCCGATTGGTCAATCGTACTGGATTGGTTAATTTCCTTATGCATACACATATATGGACCATTTAAATTTTTTATGCATATGTTTTTGCGCTACGCAAATTTGTCTGGATATACCTTTACGGTTACGACTAAAATTTTTTTACGTGGTAGGCCTGAGGGCCTATTACGGTTCTTGAAACGAGGTGAAAATTACAAAAGTAAATAGATTTACTAGATTTTGACAAATGAAATTGTAGATACTCTAGTGAATTTCCTCACTTTTGTAATTTTCACTTCGTTTCAAAAACCGTTATAAGCCCCCTACAATAAAGTCGTAATTCGTAAGAAATTGATCAATCACAGTCGATATTCTCCTCACATTCAACTGTTGGTCAATGTCTTACGACTTAGCTGCAAAACTGGTTGGTTAATAGCAAATCGGGTTTATCAAATAGAATTTGATCGGCACTCAAAAATAAAGTCCAGACAAAGGACACGCGCGTTTGAACACGTCCATTCCCGTTTACGAGCGAAAACAGAAATGCGGCCTGGTCTACAATAGAATCGTAAGTAAGGCTGTATTCCGAAATTCACTGCCAGTACTGAAAATCTATAATATACGTAACATTAAGTATATATATATATATATATATATATATATATATATACGTGTCCTAACTCTGATTAAAGGAACTCTACTGAACACACGCACATAAGCACGCATGCACCTAAAAAGTAATGTTTTCAGAAGCCAGTTGTTTGCAAATATTAATGAAGTAAAAAGTGAAAGTTTCAAAACTGCTGTTAGTGTTACTTTCAAAAATTTTAATAAAGGAAATAGTGAAAAATAGTTTACAGTAAATAGAAGTAAATAAATTATGATATATTAAATTAGATTAATGTGTATATTATCTCTTGGATGTTTATTTCCATTTTTACTGCACGTATATAATTTTGTTTTGATAGTCTTTTTTTTTAATCATTTAAATTATATTATATAAAATATAATAAATTATATTAATTATTTTTTTTACATATACATGTAAAGATACGACTATACATATGTATGAGTGTGCGATCCGCTCGTGAGAGCGGAATCAATCACGAGCATTCCACAGTTTCGTTTCGTTTTCAATAGTTTCTAGCGGAATATGTTTTGCAGATCGCGTAATGTACATACACATCTATACATATACACATGGTAGTAAAAGCTAACTTCAAAATTTTCCTTTATCTCTCAAAAATGAGTAATAACTTGTAATGATTAATAATTTATCTCTGTTTCTGTACTGACCACGTTGCTCTACGCTGCCAATTTAACAAAGTATATGTGTACATACATACAGTTCTGTCATTTTCGTTACGTGGATTACAAATCCCTACATCCCCATGGAGCGGAATAAGCGCAAGCAGAACGAGCAGAACGTATCTAAAATGACTTTTAAATATTGTTTTTATCGGTCGTTTTTTATTATCATGTTCATAAATATTGAAATGAATGCGTCCTTATTGGAAATATTGATTAAAAATGTTAAATAAGTTAAATAAGTTTCAACGCGGTTTTAACCCTTTTAAAATAATGACTCGTGATTGGTTGCGCGTTGGTCCGCGGTGCGCTTGTTATGCTCCATGGGGATATAGGGGCTTGTAATCCACGTAGCAAAAACTGCGGAACTCTCGCGATTGGTTGTGCTCTCGTTACGCGTTACGCTATTCCGCTGCATGGGTTCGCATCCTGAAAAGTAAACATCTGCGCATGCATGACTTAAGTAGGAATCAGTAAGAAAGAAAAGGATAGGAGCTGGATATGTAATATGACTGATGTAGAGTCCTATATAATCAGAGAGGCGACATCGTTACCCCCTCCATGCTTTCCATGATCGTCATGTTGGGCACACAGCTGTCCATTTGTAATTTAAAATTTCTTAAAAATGTCGAGATATTTAAAATGTTTTTTTTTTTAGAAAATAACATTACAAATATACTTTTTTCTCACTTACGGTATGTCGGTTGCGATTAGTTTGCACGTAGGATTCACTACGGGATCAACATAGGGCGTGTTCCACTTAACGACCGCAACATCATGTGTCTTTGTTTAACTTTCGGTGAACAACAAAAATGAAATGGTACCGTGAGCGTTGCGGTCGTTAAGTGGAACGGGCCCATGGCGGTCAGCCAATCAGCAAGCGAGACGCTATTGTCGCCTCTTTGATTATATAGGACTCTAGGCTGATGTGTACAGACTTAGAACATATATAAATAGAAGGGGAATGCCTTTGTTTCCCGATAGAAAAACATGTCGGAAGGAAGTGAGAAAGAAAATCATAGTTGCCTCTCTCTTGTGAGTAACTACTCAAAAGAAATGAAAAATAAGGTTACATTAGTCACATGTGTGTGTACACAAAAGTATGTATATCTACAGACACGATGCTTGTATGTGTAGTTACTCACAAGAGAGAAGCAACTACGATTTTCTTTCTCACTTCCTTCCGGCACTTTTCAGCCTGCTATTCCCCTTCCATTTATATATGTTCTAAAGTACAGACCACTGATCTATATATCTGGATTGCCGATCGCCTTTGTTCTTAGGACTCAAAAGCGTCCCCAAATGGACGCCGTCATTTTACCCGGCAATTTGTCTCCGATCGTGGGAAATTCATATGAGTTTGACTAAAACCACGGTCTATGTAAGACTGTAACTGAAACTTACGTTTACGTAACATTTTTGCTGTTATTGATTTAAAAAATCAGGATTAAACGATGTAACAGATCATAAAATAAACCAAAATATTACAAGATTAATAAGACAATAATTCTTTATTCATTCAATAAAGGTTCCTATCATACGTTTTAATTGCGATAATACAATCAACTTGTCATGATTCGAGGAATTTTGGATTATTTTTTAATATTTACAATTTCTTAATCATTTTTTGTTACCATAGTTGAACCTTCCTTTTCGTGTGCAGCTGTTACAAAGCTAAAAAGAAAATTAAAAGTTAAAAAACTCTTAAAAAGTTTATTAAGCGGTATCCATAATCTGCACTTATTGGTATCACTTAGAGCACCACCACGCATGCGCGCACCTCGGGTGTGTAAAATGGCGGACCTTCAATTGGATACATCGCCAGGAGGCCTATCAGCAATCCAGATATATAGATCAGTGGATTAACCCAACTCGTTTCAATTAATCACTATATTTTACTAATTGTTTTTATCGGTCGTTTTTTATTATCATGTTCATAAATATTGAAATGAATGCGTCCTTATTGGAAATATTGATTAAAAATGTTAAATAAGTTAAATAAGTTTCAACGCGGTTTTAACCCTTTTAAAATAATGACTCGTGATTGGTTGCGCGTTGGTCCGCGGTGCGCTTGTTATGCTCCATGGGGATATAGGGGCTTGTAATCCACGTAGCAAAAACTGCGGAACTCTCGCGATTGGTTGTGCTCTCGTTACGCGTTACGCTATTCCGCTGCATGGGTTCGCATCCTGAAAAGTAAACATCTGCGCATGCATGACTTAAGTAGGAATCAGTAAGAAAGAAAAGGATAGGAGCTGGATATGTAATATGACTGATGTAGAGTCCTATATAATCAGAGAGGCGACATCGTTACCCCCTCCATGCTTTCCATGATCGTCATGTTGGGCACACAGCTGTCCATTTGTAATTTAAAATTTCTTAAAAATGTCGAGATATTTAAAATGTTTTTTTTTTTAGAAAATAACATTACAAATATACTTTTTTCTCACTTACGGTATGTCGGTTGCGATTAGTTTGCACGTAGGATTCACTACGGGATCAACATAGGGCGTGTTCCACTTAACGACCGCAACATCATGTGTCTTTGTTTAACTTTCGGTGAACAACAAAAATGAAATGGTACCGTGAGCGTTGCGGTCGTTAAGTGGAACGGGCCCATGGCGGTCAGCCAATCAGCAAGCGAGACGCTATTGTCGCCTCTTTGATTATATAGGACTCTAGGCTGATGTGTACAGACTTAGAACATATATAAATAGAAGGGGAATGCCTTTGTTTCCCGATAGAAAAACATGTCGGAAGGAAGTGAGAAAGAAAATCATAGTTGCCTCTCTCTTGTGAGTAACTACTCAAAAGAAATGAAAAATAAGGTTACATTAGTCACATGTGTGTGTACACAAAAGTATGTATATCTACAGACACGATGCTTGTATGTGTAGTTACTCACAAGAGAGAAGCAACTACGATTTTCTTTCTCACTTCCTTCCGGCACTTTTCAGCCTGCTATTCCCCTTCCATTTATATATGTTCTAAAGTACAGACCACTGATCTATATATCTGGATTGCCGATCGCCTTTGTTCTTAGGACTCAAAAGCGTCCCCAAATGGACGCCGTCATTTTACCCGGCAATTTGTCTCCGATCGTGGGAAATTCATATGAGTTTGACTAAAACCACGGTCTATGTAAGACTGTAACTGAAACTTACGTTTACGTAACATTTTTGCTGTTATTGATTTAAAAAATCAGGATTAAACGATGTAACAGATCATAAAATAAACCAAAATATTACAAGATTAATAAGACAATAATTCTTTATTCATTCAATAAAGGTTCCTATCATACGTTTTAATTGCGATAATACAATCAACTTGTCATGATTCGAGGAATTTTGGATTATTTTTTAATATTTACAATTTTTTAATTATTTTTTGTGGGTCTTATAAATAAAATATTTGCAAATATAGAGAATGTTACCATAATTGGACCTTCCTTTTCGTATGCAGCTGTTACAAAGTTAAAAAGAAACTTAAAAGTTAAAAAACTGTTAAAAAGTTTATTAAGCGGTATCCATGACCTACACTTATTGGTATCACTTAGAGCACCACCACGCATGCGCGCACCTCGGGCGTGGAAAATGGCGGACCTTCAATTGAGTACATCGCCAGGAGGCCTATCAGCAATCCAGATATACAGGGTGTCCGACAAGTAAGTGACCAAACGAAAAGTGGTGGTAGATTGGGTCAAACTAAGTCGAAAAGTCCTGAACCATTTTTTTATAACGTTTAATAAAGGAGTTATTATTGATTAAGTCTATCCAATCAGCGCCGATCTTTAGCCGCGCGCCTGGTAGTGTGCGGGAGCGCTCCGTCGCTACGGCAACGCACACTATCAGACGGGCAGCTCACTGACGTGCGTCCGGCTAAAAGTCGGCGCTGATGGGCCAGACTTTACTCAATAATAACTCCTTTATTAAACGTTATATAAAAAAATGGTACAGGACTTTTCTTTTCAATTTGACCCAATCTACCTCCACCTTTCGTTTGGTCACTTACTTGTCGGACACCCTGTATAGATCAGTGGTACAGACGAAGTGTTTGTGTTTATGTGTGTGTGTGTGCTGTGTACGCATGTGTTGTATACACATTTCTCGGGGCCATGTATTTCGTAGGCGTTAGCGGTCTAGTAATATATAGAAATCTGTGGTCACGAGGCTCGGCGCGACGTCGCTCAAAAGGTTATGGCCCTCGCACTCTGGACGCGATGAGCGATGAACGATGGGCGATATTCAATGAGAGCTTTATTTTTTCGGAAAACCAGAGCTCTCATTGGATATCGCTTATCGCTCATCGCTCATTGCGTCCAGTGTGCGAGGGCCATTAGTCAAGTTTTTATTTTCGTTGCTCGCGATGCGCGAGAGCTAGAGTCCCTCTAACAGAGTCTGGCCATACGATAGCAACTTTTGATTGGTCCGCCATTTTTTGGCAACTTCCGCTGATATTTGAATGGAAATGGCAATAACAGTAAATTGTCGCAATGAAAATTGAAAATATACGTAGTAAAAACAATACATACATAAGAATTTTCGCTATACAGAAAAGTGTGAAGAGTCAACAGTTTGAATAAGAAAATAAAAGGAGACAAAGAAAGAAAGAACAAAAATATTACAACAATAGTAATTTATTGTATTAAGACACTGACTACGTTTACACGTCACCCCTAATCGGGTTTAATAACATTCGTAGTTCGAAGGCTGGCCAATCACAGTCATTCCATTCTTCAGAGAAATAGCTGTGATTGGCCAGTTTCACAACTACGTTATTAAATCCGATTAAGGGCTAATTTCACCAAGTCCAGTTAGATGAACCGTCGTAGAGTTAGCAGAGAAATTAAATATTTTCTAATTATTTTATATTATATAATTTGGGAATCGTTTGGGGAAGTTAAGGAAAATCATTTTAACATTTAGGAAACAATATTTTCTTTGTAATAATAAAAATTTATCGAGCGTCAAGTTAGCAGATCTTAATTATGTTTCATAAATATTATGAACGGAATCGATTAGAAATCATTTGGGAATAACATATTCATTAATATTTTTATTTGGGAAAGTCGCATTTTTGTAATTTAAATAAATTTGTGTATTCAAAAAAATGTATTATGCGTTATGCACGCGGCATAAAGGATTCAACCAATCAGAGTCCTTTATTTCTAAAATGAAAGACTCAATAAAATATTTTCATGTGCGCTGGTCCTTAAGAGCAAGCAAAATGAACAAGATTCAACTCTATAACATTATGTTACGTATGACGTCGTCGGAATTGACGACGTAGATTTTATTATTTTACTGAATT
>NW_021853679.1:25181-26799 GCF_003651465.1 Formica exsecta
CCTTTCACACAAGTGGTCGATGCAATACTGAACGTATTAAACATATTTAAAATATGTATTAGCGTTGCAAAATTGCAATGTGGTGGGGATTATTGCCGACGCGATATTTTTTCAATTTTTCTATTCAAGCGCCGATGTACGGCTACTTCGCGATGACATCACCCCCAGCTGGAGATTTAGCGGAATACACAAAAAATTCAATGTAATATAAAATTTTCAAGCGCCGATGTGCGGCTGCTTCGCGATGACGTCATCCTAGATATCAGAATTCAAACGCGCGTGTCAAAACATGACAAAATCGTGAAATATAAGGATAATCCTCATGATTAAATTGCACTAACATTCTTGGACAGCAGCATGTAATTTGAAACTTTCGCGATGCATCTTGGCTGACATGACATCATCTCTAGACGACAAAAAAATGCAATAATCGATATTAGTCAAAATGTATGTAACAAACCGCGAAATAAAGATTTAGTTAATACATATGATAGAAAGAGACATCAAGATAGAATATAAAATCATGGTACGGATAAATTCGATAGAGGAGTACGTTGCGTGGGAGCAACGATGCGACGAATATATCGAATCGGTGGAAGAGCAAAGCCGAATCAAACGTCCACGATTATCGATTGGGATTCGACAATCGCTGATTGCCCGAATTGCGCGACTCGAGGGATTGAAGAACTCGTTACGCAGGCGTTTTGTACATGCGGATGCAGGATGCAGTACGCGGCAACACGGATTGATTTGGCGAGAGATCGATACGGCGTTCGAGAGCCGCATATTGACTGGTGCGGTTATAAATCATAATCACATTGAGCCTCGTCAATTTTTCGAGGATGCCAAAGACATTGTGCTCGAACACGTGCAAAACGTACTGAAAAAACACTTTAATGTAAAAGGTAATACAGTGTTCAATGGTGAATTTGTGACGGGTGATAAACGCGCAAATAAAAGTATCAATGTAAAGAGAGCGATGATCAACGTGCAATCTAATGACAATGCGTGTTTCGCGTGGTCTGTGATCGCCGCTCTACATCCAGCTGAAAGGGACGTAGGTCGGGAATCTTCGTATCCACATTATACGACAGTGATGAATCTCCAGGACATTGAGTTTCCAGTGACTGTAAATCAAATTAAAAAATTCGAACTTGCCAACGATATCTCAATCAATGTATATAGTATCGAGGAAAAGAACATTGTCCCGATATGTCTGAGTGAACTACAAAGAGACAAACACGTCAACCTGCTGTACGTGGAAGAACAACGTTGGACATTTCGCGTGAATCAAGAATCTATCCAGACTCGCGAGCTCGCAATTGAGCAAACATAATGGTCAAAAATATATCTGCGATCGGTACGTATATATCATATGCGAAAAACCATTCGTCCAAGACGATACACGCGTACGTGATCATTGCCATCTGACCGGGCGGCACAGAGATCCCGCGCATTCAAATTGCAATTTAAATTATCAAGATTCTCTTTGCATTCCAATAGTTTTTCATAATTTATCCGGTTACGACGCACATTTTATTATAAAGGAAATAGCTACAGCGTTCGAAGGGAGAATCGATTTACTTCCGATAACAAAAGAAAAATATATATCATTTAC
>NW_021853679.1:27231-28406 GCF_003651465.1 Formica exsecta
AAGTCATATTAAATTGCGTTTTATCGATTCGTATAAATTTCTCACAGCTAGTCTCGATAAATTGGCCTCATTCTTGAATAAAGACCAGCTCACAATTTTAAAATCTGAATTTCAAAATTTACCAAATGACAATTTCAGTTTATTAACACGGATGGGCGTCTTTCCGTATGAATATATTGACTGCGCTAACAGGTTGCAAGATACATGTTTACCACCGCGCGAATCATTTTACAGTTCCTTGACCGGTGACACAATATCCGAGAGCGATTACGCGCACGCCGAGAACGTCTGGAAGTTTAATGAATAATGCTGTATTTGGCAAGACGATGGAAAATGTGCGCAATCATGTTAATATTAAGCTCGTGACTCATTGGGATGGAAGATATGGCGCAGAGGCGATGATCGCAAAACCAAATTTTCATAGTAGAAGCGTGTTTTCGGAGAATCTGATCGCCGTTGAATTGCGCAATCTCAAAGTTAAATTTAATAAACCAATCTACGTAGGTATGTGTATACTCGACATATCCAAGACATGTTTGTACGAATTTCACCACGATTATATGGTACCTACGTATCGAGAGAAATGTAAAGTCATGTACACCGACACCGACAGTCTCATATATAACATCGAGTGTGAAGATGTATATGAGAATATAAAGCGCAACGTCGACAGATTCGATACCAGCGATTATGCGGTGGACAATGTGTACGGTATACCGCTCGCGAATAAAAAGATACCGGGATTAATGAAGGATGAAAATAATGGCGCCATCATGACCGAATTCGTCAGGCTTAGGGCGAAGATGTGCGCGTTACGAATAGATGGTAAAAAGGATACGAAAAAAATAAAAGGCGTCAAGAGTAACGTTGTCGCGAGAACGATAACATTCGACGATTACACGCGGTGTTTGAACGAAGAGATTGAAATGACGCGTCAGCAGTCGTGTATAAGATCTAAATTACACGAAGTATACACTATTCGCGAGACAAAAATTGCTCTAAGTCCGTACGATGACAAGCGGTATATCGTACCCGAAACCACCGACACGCTACCGTGGGGACATTACAAAATACCATTGTAAATAAAAATCATGTATATTTATTGTAAATAAAAAATTACGCATATTTATTGTAAATTAAAATTATATGTATATTTATTGTAAATTATATGTATA
>NW_021853679.1:31330-33636 GCF_003651465.1 Formica exsecta
GTGTCCAATAATTCTGTGTCCAATCGTGCAGTGTCCAATCGTTCCATGTCCAATACTACGTGTCCAATCGAGCGGTGTCCAATCGTTCCGTGTCCAAACGGGATACGCCCCGGCCGGCCTCCCACTCGCGCGATTCAACGTGTGGTGGGGTGGTCCCTACGGTGGGGCCGCGACACGGGTGTGGGATCTTAGGGACGCCATAAGCGCCGAGCCTCGACAAGCGCGCGGTGGATCGGCCCGCTAGGCCGTTGGTAACGGTATCGTTACACCGTATTTAAAAGTTTGTCGGCAATCGCGGGGGTAACATCGATAAGTCTCATACCGATAGTGCGATGTTTTCGCGCATTGTACTCTCCAACGAGTCGGGACAACGCGTCGATCCACTTGTAATTTCCATTAAGCGTAAACATTTTCCACATATTGTTCTTTAACGTTCGGTTGAATCTTTCCACGACCGAGGCTTTCATGACAGAGTACGTTGAATAATGATTAATGCTGTGTTTCTTCACGAGTTTCTGTACATTTGCGTTGTAAAATTCTTTTCCTCTGTCGGTTTGAAAATTTTTCGGGCATCTTCCATCGTCTCGAATTCGGAAGCGCCTCGCGCGGTGGAATAACGTCACTATTATTAGAGAATGTAAAATAACCAATTTATCTGTATCTGTGCGCGAGTGAACGCGGGGGCGCGAGGCCAGCGTGAAATGGATACGATAGTGTTTTGTAAAAAAGGCAGTCAATTTATTAAGAACAATAGATAGTTAACAAGTTCTTTGTCGATAAGATTTATGCTAATCTTAACCGAGTGATTGCTCCGGCGAGCGACCGGGAGCGTAACGATAATCTACGCGAGCGACGGATATATCGCGAATACCGCAAGCGACGGTATAAACGGCGCGATTCCGCGAGCGACGGAATAAACGGCGCGTTTTAACAACGAGAGATTAATCGCGAGCGACGAGAAATCTCTTTTAGTCTAATCGTGAACTTCGCGTTTCGTAAACGAGCATACGAATTAGAAAAGCGAGCGACTTTTGTATAGCGAGCGTTTAAACGATATAAGCACACACTGTCACGGATGAATCTCGATCGAGTGCGCCCGGCGGTTCCCCGAGAGAGCTTTTATACAAACGTTCTTTTTTGTGTTCTCGAAGTTTCTACGTGTTTGTCGCGAAGGATCGAATCTGCTATTGTTTGCGATGATTAGTTTAAATTGAACGTTGTTATTACAATTTGTTTGTCGTTTTAGGCTCTCCCGGGTGACCGCTGCGTGGCCCGCATCGATAGGCACGAGCGGCACGAGCGACCTGGCGCGATTCGCGTAGCGCCGCTGTTGGAGCGCGCTCCTATTTGTCGCGCGCCGTGTTCCGCGCGAGATGGCCTCTAAGGCGCCAATTTTCGAGCGCTCCTTTTAGAGACGTTCGATCACGCTTATTTAATCACGTTAATTAATATGTTTCGATCTCGAACAGTATCAATCCATTGGATGCCGCGTGTCGCGAGCACGACATAGCTTATTCTGGAAGCAACGATCTCGGTCAACGACACGTTGCGGATAATATACTCGCCACGAAAGCGCGAACACGTATTACCGCGAGAGATTCGACTATTGGTGAGAAAGCAGCCGCTACAGCTGTTTGGGCGGCTATGAAAGCAAAGACAAAATTCGGTATGGAGATGAAAACAAAAAATCATCGATGAAGGAAAAGACTGCGAAAAAACGAATACTTCACTTCCCGAAGCGCGGTGGTAACTTCCTATAGCGAAGCGCGGTGGTATCTTACCCATTTTACCATTATTGGGAGTTCTCGGTTCGTTGGCTGGCGGAGCGGAGCAGCTCGCGAAGGAGGTGAACGATAGCAAAGCGGCGCAACGTCAGCTCGAAGAAATGCAACGTCATAATCGCGCCATGGAAGGTAAGGTCCTTTATCTCGCTCCATACAAGCGCGGACGAGGGTTCTCAACAACGGCCAAGAAAAAAAAAACGTCAAAATAAAAATGCCTGCCGGTGTAACAACTAATGTACAATTGGAACAACTTGCAAGACGTATGCGTATACAATTTTTTAGAGGCGTTTTCATGCGCAATAATTTACCGATAAACGGTATACGGCGAAATGAGAGCGGTATCGTCAATTTGGATGACGTCGATGGTTTCGGTACTCATTGGGTTGCGTATGCAAAGAGGGATGATCGTGTGGTATATTTCGATAGTTTTGGAAATCTTCGACCGCCCAAGGAATTAGTGCGATATTTTAGACAGAATGTTACAAATATAGAATACAATCACACGGCCTATCAAAATTATAA